>NC_061111.1:132865062-132976898 GCF_002878395.1 Capsicum annuum
GGATCCATATGAAGACGACGACTCAGGCATGAGCTTCGACTCCATAGCCCTGCACAACTTGGATACGTAAAGATACTCTACAGTTTTTTGAAGTGGTGATACATATGTTATACGGTGACACACATAAAAAAGTGATACATTTGAAACTAACAAGATAATTATTTAAGGAAATAATAGATTCTCTTTTATTCATTGTATTCTTTTATTTAAGGAAAAATATCTAATTTTTCTCCTTTTTTTAGATTTAATTTAGCTGTTTTAATTATGTTTCTCTTTTTCGTCTTTAATTATGAAAGATATATTTTTTTTGGTCTTTTTTCTCTTTTCTCTTCTTTAATTTTAGTCTGTTTTTTTTAGATTTAATTTTAATTATGTTTCAATTTTGTTTTTTTAAAAAAAAAAAATACTATTACTTTTGTTTCCTACACTGACTACACCATTACTTTTCATTAATAACATATGAATCACCCAATAATTGAAATAAATAATTGTATCTACCATATGAATCACCATAATACCATATATATTAATCATCTAATAATTGAAATAAATAATTGTATTTATTAAAAAAAAGGGAGAGATTTTAGGAGAGGGAAAAAAAGTTAATGGAGGAGAAAAAATCAGGAAGGAAGATGATTTAAGCATTAATGGAAGAGAAAAATCAGGAAGGAAGATGATTTAATTGTTGATAATTAGGAAGATATTTTAGGGAAGGAAATCTTGAATGAGTTAATGGTAGAGTAAAAATAGGATGTGAAGTGATTGAAGCATTAATGGAAGAGAAAAAAATCAGAAAGGAAGATTTAAGTGTTGATAGTTAGGGAGATATTTTAAGGAAGGAAATCTTGAATGAGTTAATGGTGGAGTAAAAATAGGATGTGAAATTTTCTTGATATGTATCAAAAGTAAAGTTGAAAAATGGGATTTTACGTAAATTTTTAAAAAGCAAGGGATATTAAGTAATATAGTCTCTTAAGTATGGAATTTGTGTAATTTATCCCAATTTTCATTCTTGCATCATTTTTGTAGCTTGTATTGTTTATTTTTGCTAACTAACATTTAAATGAATTAATCTAGATAAATTTCCTAAGGTGTTGTCATTTATTTTCTAAAAATTACACAAATACACAACTTATGTTTTCAATATTATAAAAAATCTCAACTCCCTAAACATATTACAAAAATCCCAACATATACACAGAATGTTATGTATATGTCGTCTATGTTATGTGTATTAATAGGGAGAGAGAGTAAAGTAATTAAAAAGTGGGAGAGAGTGTAATTACTTCCAAAAGGGTTGGTATTTATGTTATTTATACTTTTATTTTATTTTAGTTTTCTCTTATTTAATTCATGACCTTTTTACCTAATTTATATTGTTTAAGACGGATTAAATTATTTCCTTCGATTTTCTCCTTAAAATAAGTCTTTTAAAAGTGAGTAGTTTATTTTAATATGACATTTATTTTGTTCATATGACTAATAGCCGATTAGGATTAAATTAATTTTCTTCAAACTTAAGAAATAATTTTTTTTTATAAATTTTAACTTTTCATGATTAATAAGATATTCTTAATTTAATACTCTCTTAATATATTTTCAAATATATTATCTATAACATAATCGACTTTCCTATAATAATTAATAATAAGAAAATATTTTCATAACCTTATTCTCCTACAAAAGTAAAATTCAGTTTCCTCCAGAGTCTGAAAATTTACAATTTAGTTGAATAAAAACTAAGTTGTTTTCTTCTTTGAATAAATAGATGTCATTCTTAAACGTTTACATAAATAATTTTAATATTTTCTATAAAATCAAGTCTTTGCAAAAATTAGCCACTTTAATTAGTCAAGTTAGTTCTTTTGGTAAACCGTTTTAAACGAACGCTCCTAAGTGCCTTAAAAACCTTCTTACGGCGTTAATTGAACTCTTATCCAGAATCTCTAGTTTTAAAGGTTTATTTCTATTTTTGAACCTATAAAACTCTTTTAAGTTTTTTCTTGATTTTTTCTATAAAAATTAAGTGGCGACTCTGTAAATTTTCTCAACTATTTTTGAAATAATTTTAAGATCAAAATCATTTTTCTCGCCAAAATGAAACCCGAAAAGGAATAAAACAAAAATGTTGACTCTGCTAGGGAGTAGTACATGCATTGCTGGCATGTTGTACATCTTTTTTTTTTTGGATTGTTGTTAGTTTTGGATGTTGTTGTTGTTAACCGGTATTGTTGATGATGTTCGCTAGAAGAGGGAATTATGGGAGTAATGGGCCGATTGGGCTTGGGAAATTGTTTGGTCATTAGAAATTAATAAAGGAAGAATGTTTTTCATTAAAATTATAAGGAAAATCACATAAATATACAATGTTAGAGTCTGCATTATAAAATATACCATAAGATTCTATTTTACAAAATATACCAATACAAAAATTACAAAACCTATTTAATAGGAGAAATTTTTTTTAGAGAATTAAATCAGAAAAAAGGACACAAACAGAGAGAGGAAAAAGAAGAAATACGGAGAGTAGAAGAAACAGTTAGTGGATGGATCGACTTTTATCATCAGTTTTGGAAAAAAGAAGATTGTGGATTTGTTGTTGTTTGCCCATTTCCGGCGGGTATCACCGAAAAAACCAAGATTAGGGGCGCGTTTGGGGGGGTTTGACGGAAATTAACAGTGCAGCCAATTCCGAAGAAAATTCACCAAAAAAATCAAGATTAGCTTAATTTTTAACATCAATTTTGGAAAAATATGCTATGGGTGCAAGTGAAGACTGTCAAAATTTAATTGGGAATATGAAAATTGAAAAGGGCACGAGTGGGTCTTCTGATTTTATGGGTCATATGTTATTTTGATTTCATGCATATCATTGTTGCCTAGTTTTCTGAAGCATTCATGGTTTTAGTTGCGATTATAGTTGAGATAGTCAAAACACAAATTTTGTACCATTTGGGTTTGTTGGACCATGTGCATGACTTGAGAAACTTGTGATTACTTAGCATCGGGTTTAGGGGGTTTTGAAGAAAATTAACATGCAGCCAATTCCGGTGAAAATTCGCTAGAAAAATCAAGATTAGCTCGATTTTTAGCATTAATTTTGGAAAAATATGCTTGTGGATCTGCTGCTGTTTGTTTTCAGCGGGTATCACTGGAAAAACCAAGATTAGAAATTGATATTGATGTTTCCGGCGGGTATAGAAATTGGTATTTATAGAAGTTATATATTTTATAAATGGTATAAGAATAATGTAAAAATTGATGTTTCTATAAACTTGATATGCAATTGATATAGAAATTGGTGTCATCTAAAAATTATTTAACTACATACTAAAAATATAATATAAATATGATATAGAAATTGGTGTTCATAAAGGTTATGTCAAAAATCTTATGACATTTGAATATGGTATATTTTGATGAGATATAATTATCTTCTAAAATAATAATCTAAAAATGATATATAAAATGGTGCTCATGTAAATATAATATAAAAATTATTGTCTCTTAAAGATTAATTTAATTATATTTAAAAATTGTAATATAAATGTGGTATAGAAAGTGGTGTTTGTAAAGATTATTTCAAAAACACTTATGGCAGTTGAATAGTTGGTAGATTTTGTAAAGAGAAAATGGTCTGTTACCCCCCAACCTTTAGTCGAAATTTCAACTACATACTCAACCTTTTAATGTGACCTATTACCCCCCCTCCCCCCAAAACTATTTTAAAGTGGAACTATTATCTCCCTGAACTATTTTAAAGTAGAATTATTAAACCCCCCAAAACTGACAATCAGTCATTGCAAATATGATGTGATGCACGCGCCGCCATGTTATGCCACGTCATTGCCATATTTTTTTTTATTTTTTACTCTAAAAAAATTAATAATTTAACTTTATTATTTCCTTTTTTCTTCCCCATTTTTCATTTTAATTATTATTTTTCTTTCTTCTTCTTCTTCTTTATTTATTCTTCTTCTTCAATTCTCCTTCTTCTCTAATTCTTCTTCAATGGCATCCAAGAACCCATCAATGGTAATTATTATTTTTCTTTCTTCTTCTTCTTCTTCTTCTTCTTCTTCTTCTTCTTCTTCTTCTTCTTCTTCTTCTTCTTCTTCTTCTTCTTCTTCAATGACATCCAAGAATCCATCAATGACATATCTTCTTCAACAGTATCTAATAACTCATCAATGGCATTCAAGATTAATTTATCATCTTTCTCATCTCCTCATCCAAGAATTCAAGTTCTTAAATTTTTTCAAGTTAATTCGGGTTCAATGGCATTTCTTCTTCAATAGCATCCAAGAACTAATCAATGGCTTCAAGATTAATTTATCATCTTCCTCATCTCCTCATTCAAAAACTATCTTTCGTAAATAAAAAATAATAGTGGTAGATTTTGTAATATAGGCTCTAAATTTGTATATTTATGTGATTTGCCCTTCTTATAACCAACCTTATAAAAATGGCCCAATCTAAATAAATTTGGAATAAAGTTGAGACGAAATTAACTTTTAATTAATTAACGAATAATTATTAAATAAAACACAATTTTATTTTATTCTCTTTTTTTTTTAATAATAACAATAATAGTAAAAAAATTAAGAAACTAATTATGTATCAATTTCTTATTTTTTCAATCGACTTTTTTGAGAAAAGTAGAATATTTGTAATTTAATCAGACGTTCATTCTGAATAAATTCTAAAGCATTTTATTTAACTATATAATCATGTATAATTAAACAGTAAATATATTATTTTCACCTAAATTCAAAAGGTAAGGTTGAAATTTATTTTAAAATAAATATTTTAAAACTATTTTAAAATTGAGAAATTCAAGAATTAATTTGAGATGTGGAGGGCAAAAATTAGGTGTCAATAACTGCCCTTCCCTTTGGTAAGGGTGTATGCAAGTAATCATGGGCAAAGGAAGTTTGACGTCTCTAATTTTGTCCGACCATAAATTTATCTCTCGGAAAAGATTGATTTTTGCACGATTATTTTTGCGGACTAATGGCCTGACCTCGGTATCGGATTTCCAACATATCTCAGGTTATATGAGAATTCAGTCCATTTGTAGTTCATAAAGCTTAATTTTAAAGCATGATTTTCAATGAATTCATAAGCTATTTCGAGTTTTGAATTTTGGTGAAACCGGATAGCTGTGGAATAAGAGGATTGTGGGAAAGGTTAGAACGCAATCAAGTTTTCTATACAGAGCCCAGCCTACATATCCCAATGATTCAGGAAATTAGACTGTTTGTAGTTCAACTCGATCTATAGAAAAGATAGTCTTTTATTTTAGACAATCTTTGGCTCGGGATGAGTGACGAATATATCAAGTTATGGAAAAAAGGTTTGCATTTATCTCAATCACAAATGTGGGGCCCCTTACACCCGTAACTAAGAGCTACATGGACATAATTTTCAAAGTTTTAGGATTGTTGTTACCTGGTTTTCAAAGAAGGGGAAAACTACCTCTTGAGCGACTTTAGAATTTACCCCAGAGGTGAAACTGAGACCACAATATCCTGAAATACCCATATGCCTTCTACTAGGTGTGTGGTTTGATGGTGGTAAAAGTCGTCCTTTAGCTCGCATCCAAAGAGTTTGAATCCCTCTTCAGACTATGTCCCAGTTTGCTGCTAAGAAAAAGTTTCACGTTGTGCTGCGTCTTTTTTGGAGTCGTCCACACCTGTGGTTTTGATTTGAGAATTTCATCATTTTGTATGCTCTCAACAAAAACTCAAACAAATGGTTAGTTATAACTGAAGCATTACATAAATGTAAACTGGCGCAAACCTGTTTGACCATGCTATGCAGAGATAGTCAAACCTGTTCTGAAAATATTGTGTCACTTTGAATGGGTTAATAACCCAACATGCATTGGTAAAAAATGAATGACTTATCTTGAATGTAACACGTCACTTCGAATGGAGTGATGATCCAACATGTCTCATTAAAGGACGGACGACCCATTTAAAATGCAACATGCTACTTTGAATGGAGTGACGGTCCAACGTGTCTCATTGAAGAGCGGACGATCCATCTTGAATATAATATGCCATTTTGAATAGAGTGACGATCCAACGTGTCTCATTGAAGGGTAGATGATCCACTTTGAATATAACATGACACTTTGAATGGAGTGACGGTCCAACATGTCTCATCGAAGGATGAACGACCCACTTTGAATATAACATATCACTTGAACGGGGTAACGACCCAATGTATCTCATTGAAAGTCGTACGACCAATGTTGAATGTAACATGTCACTTGAATGGGGTGACGACCCAAAGTGTCTCATTGAAAGATGGACAACCAATATTGAATATAACATGTTGCTTGAATGAGGTGGTGACCCAACGTGTCTTATTGAAAGGCAGAAGACCAATGTTGAATGTAACATGTCACTTGAATGAAGTGACGACCCAACATGTCTTATTGAAAGGTGGATGACCAATATTGAATATAACGTGTCATTTGAACGGGGTGATGACCCAACGTGCCTCATTGAAAGGCGGACGACCAATGTTGAATGTAAAATGCCACTTTAATGGGGTGACAATCCAATGTGTATCATTGAAAGACGGACGAACAATATTGAATATAACGTGTCACTTGAACGGGGTGATGACCCAACGTGTCTCATTGAAAGGCGGACGACCAATATTGAATATATCATGCCACTTTGAACGAAATAACAGTCCAACGTGTTTCATAATCACCTGCATTAAACTTCTTAGTAGCAAATGCAATGTCAGGGCATGTAACGCCCCAAATCTCATACCTGGAATGCTACACAGTGCTCATGACCCCAAAGGACCACAAGCTAACCTATGACTGCTATCTGTACCTGTATACATAAAATATTAAATAATGCAGAAACATGAACTGAAAGGCCATAAGGTTCAATCTAAAACATAACATAAATAATGTGACATCTGTGTGGGGTAGTAAAATACTCAAAACAAATCTGAAAATACTGAAGTCTAAAACATGACAGTCTAGAAAGCCTCTAATATACTGTCTGAATGAGTAAGGAGTTGATAGGACATGTTCCCAACTAACTCTAACTAATAAACAAATTAATGAGATAATAGAAAAATCATCATGTCCTCGAAAGATGAGGACTCACTTCTAGCCCGGACTGTTGATACTGAGATCTACTACTGTATAAGACACCATAGCGCAAATGTGTCAATAATTTAAATGTACTGGTATGCATGTGAGGTAGGCTGAATGCATGGGGTTCATATGCATGAACAATAATAATAACTGACTGATTATTATGAGCGTGAGAATACATACATGAGACATAAGAACTGACACTAATATTGTGATAACATAATTTCTGAATCTGAATACTGATGACATGACATACTAATAACTGACATAACTATAATATGAATGACTGTATCTGAATATAACTGATAACATGAGTGACTGTATGTGACAGTCCTGAATCTGATGGAACTATCTGAGTTCTGTACTGTATCTGAGTTGACTGTGTCTGACAGTCCTGTAATCTGAAGAACTATTTGAGTTCTTTTTTTGAGACTAATACTGAAATTGTGGGAGGTAGTTATTTAACCAACATGCCCCTAATACGCCATTATGGATGATTCGGGGTCCAAACTGTAACCCCAATTAGAAGGGTGTCAATACCGCACCATCAGTAAGGACAAGATGTGGATGACCCTTATCTGATAGTGTCCCCAAAAGAGAATGGTGGGGCCTTTATCTGATAGTTCTTATCCACCTCATCAACCCTCATTGGACAGTGTTGATATCTCAACATATGCTAGCTACACAGTTCTAGAACGCAAGAATGATTTCTAAGGATCACACCCTTATCTGATAGTCTGTATCCCCATCCTTGGGTTTACTCAGTGCTAATTCCTACTCCCATCTGATTAGACTCTGAACATGATTAACTGAACATGGACTGAGTTACTGAATTTCGTTGACTGACGGAATACTACTGATATCTGACAACTGACTGAGTTCATAAGATCATAAAGATTTTTCCTGATTCATAAGACTGTCTGAAGTCTAAGGATTCATAGCTTGACTGAGAATATCGTGAAAATATGACATGGATCTAGGCACACAACAAATATTTCGGGTACAAGTACCCCCAAGACTCGATAGAAGTAAACTGTCAAAGTATGATTTACTTAAACACATGACTAACATCATAATCCATAATACATTTATTGAAGCATTTCATCAAACATGTGATAGGTATACACTTGTACATACATGGGGATTTCATGATATAATGCTAATTAGGAAATTTTCCTTCATCTAGGCATTTAATCAAACATATTGTGGGCATGGTTCATGTAAACATCATTGTACAACAATAAAACATCATGGTTCCAATCTAATTTCATCAATCAAGGGTTTAGTCATAGGGTTGCATGAATCTATATCTATAATAATTAAACCCACATAGAAACCATCACCCAACATGGAGTAGAGTTCAATTTCTCACTTATCAACATAAACAATAACAGCCAAATCATGAAAACATAAAGAAAATCCATAACTTGATTTTAGAAAAGGGATTCTTGGACTTCATGGACAAAAGGGGTCCATGAATGAACAATATGCATACCTGGGTTAAGATTCTTGATGTTTTCTTGAACTTGAAGAATTGAAATCCCTTAGTTTATTAAAGAATATTGGATTTTATTCTTGGAGAGTAATGTTAGAGAGACCCTAATATTGATTGTGAAATAATAACAAACCAAATGGCTTAAATCGGATATAATTGGGTATATATAGACGGGTGGCAAATGACCAAAATACCTCTGTTAAAACGACCTGTAAGTACTGAACGTAGGGTGCGACGGGAAAGAGAGATGGTCCATCAAAATTGAAATGGTCCATCGCTCTCTACCGTCGGACCTGGGCAGAAACTAGCCCTACTGACTTCGTGCGATGGTGACTTCTGACAGTCCGTTGAGGTTGCGACGGTTCGTTGACTGCTACTGTCGAACCTGGGCAGAAAGCAGGTTTACTGCCTCAGTGCAACGGCAGGATACGACGGTCCGTCGAGCTAGCGATGGTCCATCGACCTGACCGTCGGTTCTAGGCAGTCTGATCTGCTTCCATAAAATGCCCACAACTTCTTCCCCTAATACCGAATTTTGATGAAATTGGTATCGATGGAAAGCTTATTTAATTTTTCACGTGATAGGAAGTGAAAATCTTAAAAATACCACGTGTACAAATAAGAATTCGTATTTTAAAGCAAGTTCTAAATTCCTTGAGATGATTTTAAGCTAAGAAAAAGTACGGGTATTACAATATCTCCCCCTTGAGAACATTCGTCCTCGAATGAGACTGACTGAGAGGGAAAACAATAAGCTGGACATGAACTAAACATGATTGGCTGAATAACTGGAACATAATCTCATGACTGATAAACTGAACATGCATATCTGATGCATGTGTAATTGATTCATGAATGCATAACTGAGTGTTTTGAAGAATTAGGTTTCTGACAATGAGAATGCATGTCTGATGCATAATTACATAACTAAACTGATACATGAGTGCATGGTTGAGTATGCAATGGTACCTGATACCAAGTTTATATTGGGATCATGAGCATAAAACTGAATACTAAGTTTGTGATGAACACTAAACATGAAACTGAGTAAGCTTAAGGAGAACTGTTACCTTGAGCTTAATCTGAGTTGGCCAAAAAGACTTGAGGATACTTGATACACATATCTTCTTCTGCTTCCCAAGTAGCTCCCTTGACGGACTGATTTTACCAAAGAACCTTAACTAGAGGGACTTCTTTGTTCCTCAATCTACGAGTCTGATAGTCTAAGACTTCTACTGAAATCTCTTTATAAGAGAGGCTGTTCTGAACATCAATGCTCTAAATAGGAACTACAACTTATGGGTCACCTATGCACCTCTTGAGCAAAGAGACATATGAGAATGGATGAACTGAGGCTAGATCTGAAGGCAATTCGAGCTCATAAGCTACCTTGCCAAAGCGATTGAGAATTTTGAAGGGACCAACATATCGGGGACTGAGCTTTCCCTTCTTGCTGAATCTCTTCACTCCCTTCATGGGAGAGATCTTTAGATAGACATAATCACTAATCTCGAACTTAAGATCCTTTCTACGAATATTTGCATACAACTTTTGTCAGCTCTGAGCAGCCCAGAGTCTTTCTTTGATCACCTGAACTTTTTTTAAGGCGTCGAATACCAAGTCAGGCCCTATAACTGAGGCCTCACTAACTTCGAACTAACCAATTGGAGATCTACATTTCCTTCCATAAAGAGCTTCGAATGGAGCCATCTAAATACTAGAATGATAGTTGTTGTTGTATGCAAATTCAATCAAAGGCAAGTGGTCATCCCAACTACCCTTGAAATCAATCGCACACGCTCTTAGCATATCTTCTAGTCTAAATGGTCCTTTCTGCTTGACCATCTGTCTGAGGATGACAGGTTGTACTAAGATGAACTTGGGTGCCAAGACCTTTTTGGAATACTTTCCAAAAGTGAGAGGTGAACTGGGTACCTCTGTCTGAGATAATAGATAACGAAACACCGTATAACCTGACCAACTCCTTGATGTAGAGTTTGGCGTAATCCTCGACTGAATAAGAGGTATGAACTGGAAGAAAATGAGTTGATTTGGTCATTCTGTCTACAATGACCCAAACTGAATCATGCTAATGACGAGTGCGAGGCAAACCCATCACGAAGTCCATGTTCACAACTTCCCACTTCCAAGTAGGAATACTAAACTCTTGCATGGACCCACTAGGCTTTTGATGCTCTATCTTAACCTGCTGACATATAAATTACTTAGCCACAAATTTTGCAACATCTCTCTTCATCCCACTCCACTAATAGATTGCCTGCAAGTCGCGGTACATTTTTGTGGCCCCTGGATGAATAGAGTAGCGCGCACCACACACTTCTACAAGAACTCGCTACCTTAAGCCATCTACACCTGGAACACAGAGATGACCCTAACAACGAAGGACACCATCTCCCCCTTGGGAGAAAACCTCTATTTTCTGATTCTGAACTAACTCTTTCAACTTGACAAGGCTGAGATATCTATCTTGCTTTTCTTTTACCTCAGAAACTAAAGATGATTCTAAGCTACTTTGAACACACACCACCCTCTAATGAATCGACTAAGAAAATGCCTAGTCTGGTAAGATGATGGACTTCCTGAGCTAACTTCTTCTTACTATCCTCAACATGAGAAACACTGCCCATGGATAGTATACTGAGAGCGTCAGCCACTATGTTGACCTTACCCGGATGATAAAGGACACTCATGTCATAATCTTTCAAGAGCTCTAACCACCTTCTCTAACGAAGATTAACATCTTTTTTAGAAAAGATAACTGAAGGCTCTTATGATCTGTGAATTCATCTACATGAACTCCGTAGAGATAATGCCTCCAAATCATCAAGGCAAAGACTACGACTGCTAACTCAAGATCATGAGTAGGATAATTCTTCTCATGGGGTTTAAGCTATCTGGAGGCGTAGGCTATGACCTTACCATGCTGAATGAGGACACAACCTAAACCTACTCTGGATGCATCATAGTACACCACGAACTCATATGAACTATCTGGAAGAGCTAAGACTGGAGCTGAGGTGAGTTGAGTCTTCAACTCTTTAAAACTCTTCTTGCAAGGATCTGACCACTGAAACTTGACTTTCTTCTGAGTCAATCTGGACATAGGGGATGCAATAGAAGAAAATCTTTCAACAAACCATTTGTAATAGCCAGCCAAACCCAAAAAACTCCTAATATCTGATGGAGAGACAGGGCGAGGCCAGTTTCTTACTGCTTAGGTCTTTTGAGAATCTACTCTAATGGCATCACCGAAAATGATCTGACCAAGGAATAATACTGACCATAGTCAAAATTTGCACTTACTGAATTTAGCAAATAGCTGATGATCTATGAGAGTCTAAAGTATTGTTATGAGATGGTCTGCATGATCGCGCTCACTGTGGGAATAGACCAGAATATCATCTATGAAGACTATGACGAACATGTCCAAGTACTGCTTGGACACGTGGTTCATCAAGTCCATGAAAGCGGCTGGGGCATTGGTAAGACCAAAGTACATAATAAAGAATTCGAAGTGACCATATAGAGTACGGAAAGTTATTTTTGGAATGTCACATTCTCTGACTCTGAGCTGATGATAGCCAGATCTGAGGTCTATCTTAGAGAAATAACTGACACCCTAAAGTTGGTCAAACAAGTCATCGATTCTAGGAAGTGGATACTTGTTCTTGACTGTGACCTTATTGAGTTGACGATAGTTTATACACATTCTGAGGGAACAGTCTTTCTTGCGCACGAATAAGACTGGTCCGCCCCATGGGGAAATGCTGGTCTAACGAATCCCTTATCTAAGAGATCCTTCAACTGTTCTTTCAGTTCTCTGAGTTCTGTTGGTGCCATTTTATATGGCGAAATAGAGATAGGCTGAGTGTCTAGAAGAAGATCAATACCGAAGTTTATTTCTCTTTTGGGAGGAATTCCTGAAAGATCTTCGAGCAAGACATCTGAATATTCGTTTATAACTGGGACTGATTCAAGACTGGAAGTCTTGAAACTAGAATCCTTAACATGAACAAGATGATAGACACATCCCTTAGATATCATTTTTCTTGCTCGAAGGTAGGAAACAAATTGACCTCTGAAAGCGGATACACTACCCTTCCACTCTAGGAAGGGTTCATTTGAAAATTGAAACTGGACTATTCTGTTTCTGCAGTCGACTATGGCATAGCAGGAATTAGGGGTGGGCATATTTTGGTTTAAACCAAAAAAACCGAAAAACCAAATTGAAATTTAATTTTGGTTTTGGTTTTTTGGTTTTTCGGATCAGATTCGGTTTGTAATTTTAGAATTTTGATTTTTCGATTTGGTTTTCGGTTTTAAAAACAAATTTGGTTTAAACCGAAAAACCAAAATTTTATAAATAAAGAAATAAATAATATATATATATATATTTTATTATATATATAATATATATATAATATAATAATATATTATTTTTATATATAAAACATAATATTATGTTATATATATAATATAATATTATGTTATATATATAATATTTAGCAATTCACATTCACAATTAACATTTAACAGCAAATTCGCATACGCCGCAGGCTGTTTATGGATTATTTTAGTGACTCAAATATTTTATGGACTATTTTGGTGACTTTGGCCTGTTTTATGGACTATTTATGCAGAAAGTATGTTGTTTCATGGACTATTTTTATAAGTTTTGTGTTGTTTTGTAGACTATTTATGCAAGATTATATTATATGTAATGATTAATGATGTTATGTATTATGTTAAGCTTATGATTATTTCATTTCATTTCATCCATGTTGAGTTATTAATAATTATTTATATTTGGAAATGAAAAACAAGTTTGAAAAAAATAATTTTTCTAAAAAAATTCATCAATTTTAAATGCTCAGTTATGAAAAAAAGAGGCTAACTACTTTAATATTTCAAACCAAAATAAAAATCTGAAATAACCGAACCGAATTTGTAAAAACTGAACCAAACCGAATTTATTTCAGTTTGGTTATGGATGTCATTTTTATCAATCCAAAAAGCAAAAAATCGAATCGATACTAAATAATCAGACCGAATCGACCGAACGCCCACCCCTAGCAGGAATGAAGCCAATCCATGCTGAGAATGACATCAAAATCTGTCATTTCTAATTCGACTAAGTCTGCTGAAGTGACTTTCTGAAATACCATAATCGGGCAGTTCCTGTATACCCGCCGGGCTATGATGGTTTTACCCACTGGGGTAGAGAGTGAAAAGGGCTCTGCTAGGATTTTGGGACTGATTCTGAAATCAACTGCTATATAAGGAGTAACAAAAGACAAAGAAGCTCATGGATCTAACAAAGCGTAAACATGCACATGAAAGATCTGTAACATACTAGTAACTACATCAGGAGAATTTTTTTGATCTTGTCGAGTCTGAAGATCATAGAGACGATTTGGACATTACCCACTAGTAGCACTGTATGTGGCACCCAGCTGATTTGGGTGATCGGACTGAGCTGAGGAGCGGATATGACTCTGGTAACCTGACCGAGGGCAGTCTCTAACCTTGTGTCCTGGCTTGTCACAACCGAAACAGAAATCACTGCCAGCTCTGCACACACCCTTGTGGTTCTTACCACAAATCTTACAAAGAGGATTAGTTCGGGCACTGCTAACACCGCCCTGGGTCTTAGAGCCTGGCGCTCTATCTCGGTTTCCTTCTTTGAACTTAGAAACTGAAGCACTGGCTGTAGAGAAAGCTGGAACTGATGACTTAGGACGAAACTGAGAACGATTTCCTCCTTCTGATTTAGGCTAAGCGAAGTTGAAACTACCTATCTTCGCTCTCTTATTCAGCTTCTCCCTCATCTTAATATTTTGTTCCTTTATTTTGTGAGCGTGGGTCATAAGTCTGGCTAAGGTCATTTCACTATTTAGCATGGTGAATCTGCACTCATTAACCACGTTGTCGTTCACCCCTGAGACGAACTTACTCATCTTTTCCCTGCTATCTGCAACCACATGGGGGGCATATCTGGCTAATTGAGTAAACTTAGAGAGTACTCTATCACTATCATATTTCCCTGCCTAAGGTTGATGAATTCTAGCACCTTAGCTTCTCTAAGATCTAGGGAAAAGAATCGATCAAGGAAAGCTGAAGCAAACTCCTCCCACTCAACTGGCCCTGCATCTTCTGCCCTTTCTGACTTCCACTACTTGAACCAAGTGTGAGCAACATCCTAAAACTGATATGTAGCTAGCTCAGCACTCTCAACAGCATCACCCCCATGATATCTGTCACCCTCTGCACCTGATCTAAAAATTTTTGAGGATCTTCGTCTGTCTTAGACCCAAAAAAGGTTAGAGGATTCATTCAGGTGAAGTCCCAAATTCAAGCTGCAGCTGAATTGGCCACTGGATTGGCCGAAATGACAGCTGGTCGTTCATTCTAGGCAGCAACTGACTGAGCAAGAGTGGCAAATGTTGCCTTGAACTCCACATGAGAAACATGATCGTCCAAGGGATATTCTTGGATAGACTGGGTTCTTCTCTTAGGAGGTATGTTCTGAAATAAAGAGAAAAACGGATTAGATTGAGAGATTGAATTGAGATTATGCTCACTGGAATGACATGAATACTGAAAGAGAGGAAACTGTTCCTAAAACATCTTATAGCATCCCGCACATAAATGTGGCGCGCAACACACCCATGTACAAGACTCTACTAGATGCGGCTTTCAGACTTTCTAAGACTCTATTTAACCTTAGGCTCTGATACCAAGTTTGTAACGCCCCGAATCTTGTACCCAAAACGCTACACGGTGCTCATGACCCCAAAGGACCACAAGCTAACCCATGACTGATATTTGTACCTGTATACTCATAAAATACTAAATAATGCAAAAACATAAACTGAAAGGCCATAAGGTTCAATCTGAAACATAACATTAATAATGTGACATCTGTGTGAGATAGTAAAATACCCAAAACAAAACTGGAAATACTGAAATCTAAAACATGATAGTCTAGAAAGCCTCTGACATAACTGTCTGAATGAGTAAGGAGTTGATGGGACATGTCTCCAACTAACTCCAACTAATAAACAAATCAATGAGATAATAGAAAAATCATCATGTCCTTGAAAGATGAGGACTTACTTCTAGCCCAGACTGCTAATTCTGAGATCTACTGCTGCTCTGGAGCTCGTGTCTCAGAACCTATGGTATAAGACATCATAGCACGAATACGTCAGTACTTTAAATGTATTGGTATGCATATGAGGTAGGCTGAATGCGTGGGGTTCATATGCATGAACAATAATAGTAACTGACTGGCTATCATGAGCGTGAGAATACATGCATGAGATATAATAACTGAAACTAATACTGTGATAACATAATTTTTGAATCTGAATACTAATGACATGACATACTGATAACTGACATGGCTGATAACATGAATGATTGTATCTGAATATAACTGATTACATAAGTGACTGTATCGAACAGTCCTAAATCTAATGGAACTATCTGAGTTCCATACTGTATCTGAGTTGACTGTGTTTGACAATCTTGTAATCTGAAGAACTATCTAAGTTCTTTTTCTGAGACTGATACTGAAACTGTGGGAGGTAGTTATTTAACCAACTACCCCTAATACGCCATTATAGCTGTGTTGGGGTCCAATCTGTAACCCCAATTGGAAGGGTGTCAATACCGCGCCACTAGTAAGGACAAGCTGTGGGTGACCCTTATCTGATAGTATCCTCAAAAGAGAATAGTAGGGCCCTTATCTGACAGTGCTTATCCACCTCATCAACACTCATCGGACAGTGTTAATGTCTCAACCTATGCTGGATACATAGTTCTGAAATACAAGGATGATTTCTAAGGATCACACCCTTATCTGACAATGTGTGTCCCAATTCTTGGGTTCACTCAGTGCTAATTCCTACTCCTATCGATTAGACTCTGAACATGATTAACTGAACTAAATTGAATATTGACTGAGTTAATAAATTCCATTGACTGACAAAATACTACTGATATCTGACAACTGACTGAGTTCATGAGATCATGAAGATTTTTCCTGAGTCATAAGACTGTCTGAAGTCTAAGGATTCATAGCTTGATTGGGAATATGATGAAAACATGACATGGCTCTAGGCACATAACTAATATTTTGGGTACAGGTACCCCCAGGACTCGATAGAAGGAAACTGACAAAGCATGATTTACTTGAACACATGACTAACATCATAATCCATAATACATTTATTGAAACATTTCATCAAACATGTGATATGGATACCCTTGTACATACATGGGGATTTCATGATATAATGCTAATTAGGCAATTTTCCTTCATCTAGGTATTTAATCAAACATATTGTAGGCATGGTTCATGTAAACATCATTGTACAACAATAAAACATCATAGTTCCAATCTAATTTCATCAATCAACGGTTTAGTTATAGGGTTGCATGAATCTATATCTATAATAATTAAACCCACATAGAAACCATCACCTAACATGGAGTAGAGTTCAATTTCTCACTTATCAACATAAACAATAATAGCCAAATCATGAAAACATAAAGAAAATTCCTAACTTGAATTTAGAAAAGGGATTCTTGGACTTCATGGACAAAAGGGGTCCATGAATTAACACTATGCATACCTGGGTTAAGATTCTTGATGTTTTCTTGAACTTGAAGTATTGGAATCCCTTAGTTTATTGAAGAATATTGAATTTCGTTCTTGGAGAGTAATGTTAGAGAGAAACCCTAATATTGGTTGTGAAATAATAACAAACCAAATGGTTTAAATCGGATATAACTAGGTATATATAAACGGGTGGCAAATGACCAAAATACCTCTGTTAAAATAACCAGTAAATACTGAACGTAAGGTGCGACGGGCAAGGAAGATGGACCGTCGAAACTGTGATGGTCCGTCGATCTCTACCGTCGGACTTGGGCAGAAACTAGCTCTACTGGCTTCATACAATGGTGACTTTCAACGGTCCATCAAGGCTGCGACGGTCCATTGACTGCTACTGTCAGAACTGGGAAGAAAGAAGGTTCATTGCCTCAGTGCGACGGTAGGCTCCAACGTTTCTTCGAGCTAGCGACGGTCCGTCGACCTGACCGTCGATTCTGGGCAGTCCGATCTACTTTCATAAAATATCCACAACTTCTTCCCCCAATACAAAATTTTGATGAAATTGGTATCGATGGAAAGCTTGTACAATTTTCCACGTGATAGAAAGTGAAAATCTTAAAAATACCACATGTAAAAATATAGATTCGTATTTCAAAGTAAGTTCTAACATCCTTTAGATGATTTTAAGCTAAGAAAAAGTACGGGTATTACAGGGCAATTGTGGATACTTTGTTTTAGTATGCCATACTGAAGTAGGTCAAAATTCATAACACATGACATCAAAGGAGGTGATGGTCCATAATATAATAAGATGTCACTCTAAAGGAGGTAATGGTCCATAATATAATAAGATGTCACTCTGAAGGAGGTGCTAGTCCATAATAATATGTCACTCTGAAGGAGGTGATGGTTCATAATAATAATATGTCACTCTTAAGGAGGAGGCGGTCCATAATATAATAAGATGTCACTTTGAAGGAGATGACGGTCCATAACATAATAATATATCACTCTGAAGGAGGTGACTGTACATAATATAGTAAGATGATTTCTCAAATAAAGTGATAGTCCAATGCATCCTATTAAAGGATGGAAAATCCAAATATAATAAAGAGTGGACGACCAAAATATCATAAGATGTGTCACCTTTAATGAAATGACAATTCGGTACGCCTTCTTGAAAGGGTGAATGACCCAAACATAATAATAAATGGTGAATGATCAAAATATAATAAGATGTGTCACCTCGAACGAAGTGACAATTCGATATGTCCTCTTGAAAGGATGGATGACCCAAATATAATAAAATATGTCCTTTAGAATGGGTGGATGACCCAAATAAGATATGAAGAGATAGAAGTTGATTTGTTGAACTTCATCCTTTGAATCAGGAGTCCTTTAAAGGGCTTGCACATATCCTGAGATTTTAGATTGGCTCCTCAAACGTTGAGAAGATACTTTTGCATTATTTCTTAGAGGTGATCCTACATAACGTCACCTGTACAAATTGAACAACACTCATTAATAATGGAATAAGTTGTTATAACTAAGTCAGGAATGTAACAGAAGTCAAAGTTTGAAGATAAAAAATGGAGTTGTTTGGCTTATGATGATTTAGAGATAGTAGTCCGAATAATATCTCCACATCTTCATCGTTATTCTGGATCCATTCCCTACAAAATTAGAGAAAGTGTTAGAGATCATAACGAACTAATAGAAACATAAATCAAGAGAAAAATGATGGAGAAAAGTTGTCTGGATTATTATGGCAAGTCACAGTGGGTCTGATAATGCCCTTTGTCATTCTTAAACGTGTCAACTTTGTGACTTCACTATTCCTGCATCCAAAGAAAAATTATTAGTTTTGAGATATTGACTATGTTGGTATTGTCTTGCTCTCCTGATGCACCTCGTTGATCATTGATTTGCAAATTTTCTGATCTTGAAGTATAACTTTTGGGGAATTTCTTAGGGTCCTCCTCACAAATTCTGCCCCAGTCTATAACATATGACTCCCGAACTTTCTTATAACTTATGTGGTATGGAATTTTTGAGATCTTCTAAAAAATTTTGGCCAGTCTAAAATGCAAAACACTTGAGTTGTATCCAGTGTAGAGTACTCTCAATAACGTCTAATCTTCAACTTTGTAGCACATGTGAAGTTTTTTAGACCTTTGATGTTTCGGCTTTTGACAAAACATTTTAGGCCTTTTTATTAGGATAATTGTGTGTTTTCAAGCAACTATTTTTGTATTTAACATTGGACTTTAGTGTTTTCAGGACAAGAACTGAGTGTCAATAATAACTTGGAAAAACTGTACAAAACAAAAGAATAATTACAAGCGACGACTTAGGCGATGGACCGTCGACTATGCGACGGACCGAGGGCCTAACCATCGCCCAAAAGTAGAAGGCAGTGTCACTAGAAGTCCCACAATGGGTCGTTAACCCTATGATGACCCATCTCCAAGAAACAGAATACAGTATCACTGGAGCTCCAGCGACGAACCATCGCCCCAGCGATGAACTGTTGCCCAACTCGTCGAGCATGATGCAATAATTCCGAGTTTAAATTTTAAAACCCAGTTCCTGGAATCATATAAATACTAAGTATTAGGTTTTATTTCGGAATTTTTGACAGTATTATCATACTTTCTCCTCTATTGAGAGCATTGTAACACCTTTCTTTGAGATTTGAAGCTAGAAACTAAGATCTGATTATTATTCCCATATTTTCCATTGAAGGCTGAGAAGAACAACATTGTAGATTTTGTAAGTACTCTCTTAAAGATATTTATGAACATCAATATGTCTTTGAAATCTTATATGGAGATGAGCAGCTAAACTCCCATAACTAGGGTTATGGGAGTCTTGATGTAAAGAGCTATTTGGGGTTGTGAATACATTTATTTCTAACGTCTATCTAAATTGCATAAATCTCTCTTCATTATAATGACATATATTGGTTGCAAACTTGAGAAGTGAGCCCATGAACAACACTTGTCTGAATAAGAAAGTGGATATTAGGAAAAAAGATGATTCACATGAAATCCATGAGTTTACCCTTTAGGTTAAGCGTTAATGCCCTAACGGGATCAACCCTCATAAGAGTTCTATTGAATAAATCCTTTAAGTTCAAAAGAAGTAAAGGGTGAAATACCCATTAGGTTGAGAAAAAAATGGGTAATTCTTAGAATTCAATATTTTTTGCAATTGAAATTATAAGTTAGAAATCGAGCACAAATTCACTACCTAACTCTTTGAACATCTTGGTGAGCATAACTCTAGTTAACTCATTCTTATTGAAATTAACTTGCATTAACTCTCATTAGCTGAACCTCTATATGATACAAGAACGAAAGAACATTATTAACACATTAAAATCCCCCTTTATTCCAAAACCTTAGATCAACAATCCATTAAGAATCAGCTTAGTTGCATAAGTATTCCATGTGGGATTTGACCTCAACCTTTGTTGGGTTTTATATTTGACAACGACCGCTTACACTTTCGTAAGAAAGTTGTAATTTGGGCGTATTAAATTTTGGCGCCGTTTTTGGTTAATACGGTTGTCAATTAAGTCTGTGATTGTTAATTGACCTTTGGTCAAAGTTTCCCAAATTGTACTTTTTATTTGTTGTTTTTATTTTGTGCAGGTTGATCATTTTGTATGCCAAGTACACGAGATCAGGTGAACCTTTATTACCTATTCATCTGGAACCTCAACTTATTGGTAGAATGGATGGTCAACAAGACCCAAAGAGAGTAGCTGCTCAGTGGGAAGCAGCTAGACTAGCTGCCTTGGCAGCTGCACAAGTGAACCAGTAGAATGCGGATAATGCAAGCCGACAACTAAACCCAGATAATAATGATCTGGGTGATGATAATTTATTAAATCTGGTCGACCCAAGGCGTACAGATAATGTGCCTGCACCGACAAATAGGAATGTCAACAAAAATTGCCCTGTTAGGGTGAGACCAGAACGCCAGGCCATCCAATTTAATCTAGAAGATGATGATGATGACTTGGATGAAGTTGGTGCAACAGAGGATATAATTCCTCCGTCCTTAGTAGCCGAAGCCAAGTTTAATATTACAAGCACTATGATCCAGTTATTGCATCTCAAAGGGCTATTTGGTGAACTTGCAGGTGATGACCCAAATATGCATTTAGTTAATTTTATCTCGACATTCAAATCATTTAACAATCCAGGATTTGGGCAAAATATTATTTGGTTGTGGCTATTTCTGTTGTCTCAGTATGGGGAGGCAACTTTATGGTTAAATGGGCTAACTCTCGACTCTATTATCAACCGGAGGCAACTGAAATATGTTTTCCTAGAAAGGTTCTTTCCGTCGTCCAAGAGGGCACAGTTAAGAGATGAGGTCAGCAACTTCAGACAGCTTCCAACTGAGGCTCTCCATGAGACTTGGGAGAGGTTCAAGAAAAAGCTTATACAATGTCCAAATCATCAGATGACTAACATCCACCTGATGGAGATCTTATATCGGGCCTTGAACTCTGTGACAAAGCCAGTATTGGATAATGTTGCAGGTGGGGCATTCATGGATCTCACTTTTCTTGAAGCAGCTGAGATGCTTAATCGTATGACGAAACAAAGTAGAGCTTGGTATACCAGGGATTCTGAGGTAGCAAGCTCTACTGTATCTATTAGCATGACTGCAGATCAAAGGTAGAGGGGAAAAGAACGTGACCAGGATATGGCTCACATGAAAATATAGATGGATCTTCTCACTAAGCACTTATTATCAGGAAAGACAAAGAAGGTTAAAACTGTAACGTCAAGGGGAAAGGACTGCCTTTGATTCTGAAGAGAAAGCCAATTATTTGAACAATCAGGGAGGTTTTTGAGGCGGTGGCCAAGGAAACCAAGGTCGAAACTACTATGACAAATTTGGCTATAAGGACCACGACCAAGGTAATTGGAATAATACGAATGACAGGAGTGGGTTGCATGTTCATCCTGGAAATCGAGAGGCTGTTGCGACTAGTTCGGGGAAGATGTCCCAGGAGGACATGATTACTAAGTTATTAAAGGGAGTAGAAGCAACCAATACTGGGGTGGATGAGATGAAAAGTGATTTATCCTCGATGAATCAGTTAGTTGATTTACACTCTACTTCGATAAAACTGTTAGAGCAACAAATGAACCAACTATCTACCATAATCAATCAGAGAAAGAGTGGCATCCTACCAAGCGACACAGTTCATAACCCAAGAAAGGATGGTTGGTGTATGGCAGTTACCACTAGGAGTGGTAAGGTATTGGCAAGCCCTCCTGTGGGCAAGCCTGTGGTTGATATTATGGCAGATGATATTGAAGAAGTAGAAATTGATCTTCTAGTGGAGTCTGAGAAATTGAATGAGGTTATTAATGATACACCATCCAACCATCAGCAGGTTGATAAGTTGGAAAAGAGCAAGGAAAAGGAGGCTAAAGTGGTGGTTACCACTCTTCCAAAACCATCTCATCCATTTCCCTATCGGTTGAAGAACAAGGCCGACAACATAAAGTTTGGCAAACTTATGGCCATACTTAAGCAGTTGATGATCAATTTGCCATTGGTGAAGGCATTGGAACAAATGCCTGGGTATGCGAAGTTCATGAAAGACCTTGTCACAAAGAAACGGACAATTAGCTATGAGCTGATGGACAATCTCCATCATAGTGGTGCTATCTCCAGAAGGTATTTGGTGCAGAAGAAGGCATACCTGGGAGCATTTACCATCCCGTGCACTATTGGGTCTCTTGATTTTGCAAAAACTCTATGTGATTTGGGAGTTAATATAAACTTGATGTCGCTTGCTGTGTATAAGAAATTGGGTTTGGGGGTTCCTACTCCCACAAACATAAGACTAGTTATGGCGGACAGGTCTGTGAAGCAGCCCGTGGAGATTCTATATGACGTATTAGTAAAGGTGGACAGTTTCATATTTTCGGCTGATTTTGTCATTCTCGATTGCATGGGGGATTTCGAGGTGCCCATAATCTTGGGTCGACCTTTTCTCGCAACCGAGAGTGTACTTATTGATTTAAGGGTAAACGAGCTACTATTTAGTTTGAATAATGAGGTAGTTCGATTCAATGTATGCTAGTCCATGAAATAACATAAAGATATGAGTGTATTCTCTATTGTGGATGTCTATTATGAGGAGGAGCAGGAAGTGCCTATAGAAGAAAAATTTACTGTGGAGAATTTAACCGTTGTATTGATGAATTTTGATCATAACGGTATTGAAGATTATGAGGAGACTGTATGTGCCTTAACGGGCATGGAGTTTTATTCATATGCACCCAAGAAGTTGGATTTGGACTTGAAAAATCTTCCAAGTCCACCTGTTAAGCCTTCTATAGAAGAGCCACCTACCTTGGAGCTGAAAAAGTTGCCCGACCATTTGAGGTATGTGTTCCTAGGAAGTGGAAATACACTACCTTTCATTATTGCGGCTGACCTGGGTGAGCAACAGGTGGAAGCCCTCACCTATGTTCTTAAGATATATAAGAGGTCTATTGGTTGGACGATTGCAGATATCATCGGCATCCCTCCTGGTATATTTACACATAAGATTCAGCTAGAAGAGAATTGTGTCTCGACTATTGAGAACCAGCGTCGTCTAAAGCCACCAATGCAAGAGGTGGTGAAGAAGGAAATCATCAAGTGGCTAGACGCAAGGGTGGTATACCCCATTTCAGACAGTAAGTGGGTGAGTCCCATTCAGTGCGTGCCCAAGAAAGGGGGCATGACAGTTGTAGCTAATGAGAAAAATAAGTTGATCCTACTCTAAGCGTGTTAAGTGGGCCGGGCCAGGTCAACTCGAAATCAGCCCATGAATTTTATCCGGTTAGTAGGCTAGTCCGGATCCGAGCTTGGTTAAACGGGCAGGTTTAATTTTGGGCCCAACAGTAAAAAATTTTAAAACAACCCTAAATTGGCCCACTTAATCCAACCCGATCCAACCCACCTAAACCAGGTCAAAACCGGTTTAAAATCCGGTCAAAATAGGTCAAAAACAAAAAAAAAAGTTTTTTCTCCAATATACACTATATATACCCACCTATATACATTTTAAATATGTTAAACAATAGATATACACTATATATATAGTATATACTACATTACTATTTAAAAAAATATATACACATAATACATATACACAATTACATATGTAATATATACGTCTATAGAAGATATATACATATATATAAGTACCATTCAATATATACATACTACTTTAAATAAAATATACTACAATATATACACACACTATATATATAGTTATATACTAATTTATAAAACATATACACATGTATACGTTAAATATATATGTCTATAGAATATATATACACATATATACGTACCATTCAATATATACATACTGCTTTAAAAAAAATACTATAATATATATACTACAATATATACACACACTATATATACAGTTATATACTAATTTATAAAACATATACACATGTATATGTTAAATATATACTGCTTTAGAAAATATATACACATATATACGTTCCATTCAATATATACATAATACTTTAAATAAAATATACTACAATATATATACACACACACACACTATATATATATATATAGTTATATACTAATTTATAAAACATATACACATGTATACGTTAAATATATACGTCTATAGAAGATATATACACATATATATACCATTCAATATATGCATACTACTTTAAATAAAATATACTAAAATATATACACACACTATATATATAGTTTATACTAATTTATAAAATATATACACATGTATACGTTAAATATATACGTCTATAGAAGATATATACACATATATACGTACCATTCAATAGATACATACTACTTTAAATAAAATATACTACAATATACACACACACATTATATATAGTTATATACTAAATTATAAAACATATATACACATGTGTACGTTAAATATGTACGTCTATAGAAGATATATACACATATATATGTACCATTCAATATATACGTACACATATACACAAGTCTCTGCTCGTCGTTCGGCTTCGCTTCCATTCCTTTATTTCTTCGTTCCGCTCTAGTCCAATCTCTAAGGTAAACTAGAACATTCATTGCATTTCTTCTCAATGAATGTCGGTTGTCTCCAAGATGTTGTCGTCCCTAACTAAAAGCACTCTCCGATGCAACGGTTGACATTGGAACATTCAAAATATCTCTGGCTAATCTTGAAAGCACAGGATATTGTGTTTCATTATTCCTCCACTAATCCAACGCATTGATCCGTCGTCTGCGATCCTCTAATGGCGTTCGGAGATAATACTTCAGCTTTTTTCGATAAGTTGTTGTGTAAGCTCCCTCCTCAACATTGTTCCAACAAGGTAAATCATAAAAGTAATCAGGAAAATCACTATGTGCCGGCCTTTTAGAAGATGATGGTTCTTCGGGAGGATGAGGAGCGACAGTTGGTGTGATATTTATCGATACAGCTAAATCAACTAAATCAGCATAGTATTTATATAATTTATCTATGTAAGCGTTCGTATCACCTATAGCCGTCCACAAATCAGGTTGTTCTTGTTCTTCATCACCAGAATCATTTTTAGTATTTATCTCTAAGTTAGCATAAATAAGAGTACTAAAGTGACACATAGTATTATATTTCATGCACGGAATTAGTATAGCACCAACCAAGTAAATAGGGGGAATTGAAAAAAAATATTTTTAAAATCTAGCAAACATGACACCAACAGCTTCTTTGTAACCTTCTTTATTTTTATATTCTTTGAGCAAACCAGAAATATCGACTATATATGTCAAAATATTACAAATATTAGGATAATAAGCACCAAAAATTCAACCATAGCTATATAAATTTTTTTCAAAAAACTTAACAAGATCATTAATTACAGCCCAGTCAGAATCATATAGCATACAGTGGGCAGAATCAACAAACGAACTAACAATATTGGTTAAAAGATAGTGTAATAGAAACTCTATATTTATAACAAGTTTTTAGAAGATCATATGTAACATTCCATCTAGTATCATATTTTCCAGGCATCAATATCGATGCAAGTCCATTTTGTTCACATTTAAGTTTAAAGTCTCTTATTCTTTTTCTATGATTATTTTCTTGAATAAAACCAACGACAAGCCAAATTTTTTCAATATAAAGCTCAAAAAACTCAAGACCATCTCTTACAATTAAATTATATATATGACAAGCACACTTAACATGAAAAATTTCAAGTAACGGTGGAGACAGCTTAGATTTTAACTTTATTATAGGAGTTTTGTTATTAGAAGCATTATCAAAAGCAATACATAAGATTTTATTTTCAATAACGTAAAATTCTGCAACTTTAGCAATAGAATCAACAATAAAATCTCTAGTATGTTTACGATCTTCATCATATAAAAAAACAAGAATACGTTTTTGCATAACAAAATTACTATCTATCCAGTAACAAGTAATGGTTAAATAATCATTTTTATTTACAACACGACCAAGATCAGAAGTTAGGGACATTCTACATAGAATATTTTTTAACAATGTTGATAAATAAAAATAATATTGTGAAAAAAGTCTGAAAATATCGGCCCTACAAGTACTTCTAGGAATACCATTAAACATAGGATTATAAATTGTTTGAATATAATGAATAAAAGCATCCGAATAAGGAAACTAAAAGGCAAACAACTCACAGCTATCATTTTTGCTATTTCTTTCCGGTTCCTCAATTTATTATACTTCTTCATTATCTGACCGGTTACTGGGTCCATTCTAGTTTGTGTTGGCCCACCAATATCCGCACCGCCTTGTGCAATTTTTAACTCTCTATCGTGATTATCACTTATATGTCTCATTAACGTACCCGTACCCCCTTGCTTGCCTCCTCTTTTATGCTTATATATTTATTGACAAATATTGCATTGCACCTCAATATCTGATATACGTTCAAAAAATTGTCATGCAATACTAGTTGTTTTTCGAGCTCTTGGGGCATGGGGAGGACGGGGAGGGAGATTAACCGATTCAGATCTAATGTTAGCATTTTCTACTGCGGTGTCTCACCAATATTTTCATCATCTTCATCTAAATTAACCGCATTTACTTTATTTTCTTCTTCTATACCTTAATTTTTCTGAGCTTCTACATAATCCATATCGTGAGCACCTACACCTATTTCTTCGTCAAAAGGTTGACTAAGTGGTATCGGAGGCGGAGGCACACTGGTATATCTACTATTTGAACTACTTCTACCACTAGTAATTTGTTTTTTACTATCACTGCCACTTTCGGGACAAAAAAATTTTAACACCTTTAGTGACGAAGTTTCTTAATTTATCCATAATATAAATTAAACTAAAAAAAATTCAAAATACACAAATATAATAAAATTAAATATTCACCAATTAATACACATTAAAAATTAAATGTAAGAGATGGAATTATAATACCAAATTTTGGAAGTATCCGAAGGTTGCGACTTTAGAAATTTCCACTCGTACTTTGTAATCGCAAAACTAAAAAATTAAAGTGAGCACTTTAGAAAATTAAATATATAGAATACTTGAGAATTGAGATCTGAGAGAGAATTAAATTTGAGAGAATAAAAAATTGTGTGAAAAATGATTTGAAAGTGTAGGGTATTTATAGGAATTTTTTTGGGTTTAAAAAAATATTTTAAAATGAAAAAAAAATTAATAAATTTGTTCAAAGTAGTCATTTGGACCCAAAAACGGCTATATAGCCGTTGGGCCAATGGCTACTTTTGGGCCCAACGGTCCAATTGTAATTTCTTACAAAAATAAAAAAAATTGGGCGAATTAACCGACGAGCCCAGACTGGGTTTGGTCCGGGCCGGGTTAACCGAGCCCAAAACAAAAAATAACCTAGCCCGATACTCGGTACCCTACAGCTCGTGGGCTGACCGGGTCGGGTTGGCTAAGTAGGTCGGGTCGGGTTGGGTCAGCCCAACCCGTTTGACACCCTTATCCCCCTCAGGCCTGTTACTGGGTGGAGGATGTATATGGATTACAGAAAACTTAACTCGTGGATATTGAAGGACCACTTTCCAATGCCTTTCATGGATCATATGCTTGATCGGCTAATGGGAAGGGGTTGGTACTGTTTCTTAGGCGGGTACTCTGTTTACAACCAGATTTCTATTGCTCCTGAAGATCAGGAAAAGACAACATTCACGTGCCCATATGGTACGTTTTCTTTTAAGCGAATGTCTTTCGATTTGTGTAATGCACCCACCATTTTTCAACGGTGCATGATGTCGATATTTTTTTATATGGTTGAAAACACCTTAGAGGTGTTTATGGATGACTTCTCGGTAGTCAGTGATTCTTTTGAGCTCTGCTTGCTGAATCTTAGTCGGAGTTGCAATGGTGTGAAGAGTTCAACCTTATCCTTAACTGGGAAAAATGCCACTTCATGGTGAAGGAGGGCATTGTTCTTGGTCATAAATTTTTTTTAAAGGCATTGAGGTAGATAAGGCAAAGGTTGAAGTGATTGAGAAACTACCTTCCCCTATCTCAGTCAAAGGGGTATGTAACTTTCTTGGTCATGCAGGGTTCTATCGCAGATTCATAAAAAACTTCTCAAAGATTGCAAACCTGCTTTACAAACTTTTGGAGAAGGAGGCTAAGTTCACTTTTGAGGATGACTGCAGTAAGGCTTTTGAATGTCTTAAGCTAAAACTAGTGGAGGCTCCAATTATTATTGCTCTTGATTGGACGAAGTCATTCAAAATTAGTTGTGATGCCAGTGGAGTGGCACTTGGAAATGTTCTTGGCCAAAAGAAAGAGAAGTTGTTCCATCCGATATATTATGCAAGCAAGGCCCTAAATGGGGCTCAAAAGAATTATACTGTGACTAAGCAGGATCTTTTAGCAGTTGTATATGCTTTTGAGAAGTTCCGGGCATATTTGTTAGGTACCAAGGTAGTGGTGCATACTGACCACTCTACCTTGAGGTACTTAATGGAGAAGAACGATGCTAAGCCAAGGTTGATCCGGTGGGTATTGCTACTTCAGGAATTTGACTTCAAATTCAAGGATAGAAAAGGATGTGAGAATCATATGGCAGATCACTTATCTAGACTCGAAGGTGAGCAGGCAGTCAAGGATGAGCTAGAGATTGATGATTTCTTTCTGGATGACAAAATATTGGCTGCAGTGCTTGAAAAAGTACCATAGTATGCTAACTTCGCGAACTATGTGGTAAGTGAAGTAATGCTGAAGAATCTTTCCTTTCATCAAAGGAAAAAGTTTTGTTCATGATATGACACATTATTTATGGGATGAGTCGTATCTGTTTTAGCAGTGTACAGATGGCATTATTAGGCGGTGCATCCCAGAAGTTGATATGTTGAGTATACTGGAAGTGAGTCATGCTTCCCTAGTTGGAGGTCACCATGCAGGTGATCGGACTTCAAGAAAAGTGCTTTCGAGCGGCTACTATTGGCCCACCTTATTCAAATATACCTACTAGTTCATGAAGAGATATGACCAATGTCAAAGGCAAGGGTCTATCTCAAAGCACCATGAGATGCCACTGTCTAAAATACTAGAGGTAGAATTATTTGATGTCTAGGGAATTGACTTTATGGGGACCTTTGTGAGCACATTTGGGATGAAGTACAATTGGTCTTCGTTGACTACGTGTCAAAATCGGTCGAGGCAGTGGCTTTGGCGGATAATAAAGAAAAACGAGTTATTGCATTCTTAAAGAGAAATATCTTTTCTTACTTTGGGGTACCACGTACCATCATAAGCGATGAAGGATCACACTTTTGCAACAAAATATTTAGAGTTACCTTGGCAAAATATAGAGTGGGCAAGTGAAAATCTCTAATTGGTAAATCAAGGCTATCCTTGCCAATACTGCTAATGCTAGCAGGAAAGATTGAACCAGGAAGCTGAACGATGCCTTATGGGCATATCGAACAACTTTCAAGACACCTATTGGCATGTCACCATACCAATTGGTTTATGGCAAGGCGTGCCATTTGTCGATTGAGCTGGAGCATAAAGCGATGTGGGCACTAAAGAGAATTAACCTGAACTAGAATGAGGCAGCTGATATAAGATTGGGGTAGTTGAATGAGATGGATGAGTTCCATCTCAAGGATTATGAAATAGCTGATCCATACAAGGAAAGAATAAAAAAGTACCATGACCACAGAATTGAAAAGCGGGATTTTCAAAAAGGTGTCTTGGTGCTCATTTTTTTAACTCCAGACTCAAGTTTTTTCCAGGTAAACTCAAATTTAAATGGTCTAGCTCATTTAAAGTTAACCAAGTCTACTCGTCTGGAGTAGTGGAACTTGAAAATGAAGACGGAATGTCTTCAAGGTTAATGGGCAGCATGTGAAACTGTATATCGATCCAATGGACTCGATAAATAGTATTTCTACCATCTATCTCGATGATGTCTGAGTAATCAAGATAACTGAGTCGTGTCGCAATGATAAATCAGGCTCTAGTGGGAGGCAACCCACATTGTGTTGTTGTAAACCATTAGTTTAAGTTTAAGTTATTTTATTATTTTGTGCAAGGTGAAGGGTTTGTGTAAGTATGCAGGTATGAAAATGCAGGAAACCAAAAGCTGAAAGAGTTGGGGGTAACCAACGGACCAACCAATGGACCGTCGCTGCCTTGACGGACCATCGTTGGTAACCATCGCAACAAATGCTAAAAACCAGGTTACTAGAAAGTAGCAATGGGTTGACCGACGGATCGTCGCAAGTTCGACGGGTCGGTCCAACCGTTGCCAACGAGTTAGAAAATAAGGTTAGTAAAAGGGGTGACGGCACATCTGACAGACTGTCGCTTGAACCATCACACTTAACCCTAGTTGAGCGGGTCGGATCAATTTCAATTGCTAAATGTTTCATCCTTATTCGACCCAAACGGTTTTTAATGGATAATTTATAGTGGTTAATTAACGCTCCAACTATTCTAGTGCCTGAGACTATCTATTTTCCATGCATTCAATGTACCTGAGTCTTTTCATTCTCTTAAATTCTCCTCTTCTCTTTCCCATCTATTTAAACTCTATTTTTTATTTTTATTTTTTCATCATAAGCAAAACAAAGTCTTTCATAAAAGCAAAGATCCATTTGTTGTTTTGGGTTTAGTGTGCAAGTCAGAGTAGTGAACAAGTACTGCATTACTAAGGTATAATCTCTTCATCACTCTCTATTTTATTCAACATGAGGAACAAATTAAGTAGGTGAAGGCAATAATGTTGAAACAATTATCTCTTCTCTTATTGATATTGTGTGAGTTTGAATAAAGTTAAAACCTGATAAACACTGCCCTGGGTGAAGTCTAAGTAACCCATGGACCAAAAAATGGCAAAAGTTATGATGTATTATTTACATAAATGCCATGAAAATCGTGTTTAAAATGAGTGTATGCCAAGTATTTGACAAAATGCTAAAATGAGGCTCAAATTTGAAAAGTACAGACGATGGTTTGTACGACGGACCATCGGAACCCTAATGAACCATCGCTTGAAGTTGTCTCAACTACCCCAAAATTCAAGCTGGAATTGACCCGATGGTTGGGTTCGACAGACCATCGCAGACCCGACGAACCGTCGCTCTATCCGTTGCTGGTCAAAATTTTTTCTTTCTTCTGGTTTGAGTTCATACACTGATAAAGGCTTTGTTTACAGGAATATGGAAAACAAACTACCACCAACCAGGGGCAGGGTTAGAGGCCAAAGAGCCAAGCAAGAGCCACCATAGGGTTCGGACGCACCAACACATAACACTCGGTAAAGACATCAGTTGATTTCTTCATTCTTCCAGTCTGAAGAGGAGGGTGAAAGTAGTAGCAACAGTAGCTCTAGCTTGAGTCTGGCTAAGAAAAGGGTTGAAATATCTAACCCCATCCAAGAGGAGGTTCTAGAATAGAAGGACCCAAACATGGTTTGGTGCAAGGAACCGCAACTGCGGAAGGCTATCAGGTGGCAGGTTGAAGGCACTCAAGATTATTTCTAAAAAAGGCTCGAGAAAATGGACAGGTTAGAAGTAAAGAGACCTATTTTTTAGGAACATTAGATTGTGACAACAACACAGCACAAGTATCCAGAACTCAAGCGCCGATTCAATGAATATAAGCTGGCATAGATGAGTAGGCCACTCGAAACCTATCAACCGAATCTGGTACATGAGTTTTTTGCCATCTACTTGGCATTGCTAGAGAAGGACTGTCCCCCAGGTACATCAGTTAGTGACATGAGAAATCTAGATACAGTTTTTGTGCGTGGAGTCAACATAGATATCTCGGAGCGTACCTTTAATAGATTTTTGTTCAGGCCTGAATATCGAATATTGAGTGCAATACCAAAATTAGATCATCGATTGTCCACAACGACCAAACAAAGGTCGTGGCTGGCCAGAACATTGATAGAGGAAGGAGAGCCTGAGTGGTTACACAACCTCCGAGAATGAATATCTAAGTCTCTCCTAAGCTTTAGGGCCAAGTTTTGGTGGGCAACTATGAGACTGAGGCTGATGCCAACAGGTGGTGATAACCGTTTAGAAATCACTGAATCTATAATTATTGTCACATTGATTGAGAGACTAACAATGGATTTTGGCCACATTATTATCGATCAATTATTTAACCGCACTCACAAGACCATAATTGCACTTTTATTTCCATGTCTTATCACAGATTTATGCAAGCAAGACAACAATCTTTTGATTAGCGGAGTTGATAATGAGATCCAGGCAATGCACAAATAAGATATTGAGAAGACAAGGGTTGACTCAAGGTTTGATATGAGAGTCAACAGATCTCCAGCCCATCAGACTCAGTCGGCACCAGTTCATGAATCATCAAAGGTTTCTTCAGGTATTCCATTACCTCTTGCTACATATGTGCCTTCTACTACATCTGTAGGTTCAACTTCAATGCCTATGGATGGGACTGCATATTCTGCGTCAGTCTCGCCTCAATATTCTGAATACAGGTTGAACCAGGAGAACTTTGTGAAGTTGTTCTGAGCCCAGAAATGGTTTGAAAAATCATTAGCTATATAGGGGGTGGATTTCAAACCCTTTGTTGAAAGAATTGTAGAGGCAGCAGTACATTTTTTCAGGAATATTCAGCTAAGAATGGATGATATGGAGGAGTGAATCAATAAGAAGCTGGATCCCATGTCCATTTTGGATTTTGCCAAATTTATAATAGAGTTTAGACAGGCCTAGACAGATATAGTAGAGTTGAAATGGTAGAAACAACAGCCCATGTTTGATCCACCCCATATTGCAAATGATGAGGACAAAGATATTGTTGACTTAATGGGAAGACTGATCAAAGACAAGGGTAAAAAGGTAACAGAGATAAATGAAAAAGCTAAGAAAGCTGCAAAGAAAAGAGCTAATAAAAGAAAACTTAAAACCATAACACCGAAAGAGAGAGAAGACTATGATATATAGAAAGCACTTAAGAGGTCGAAGAGAATAGAGGAAAAGAAGAAGAAGAGACTTTAGGATGAAGCTGCAGGTGCTTCCACCAGTTCGGCCCCAGCTAGGTGGCTAATTTCTGACCCTATTCACCATGAGATTCCTCCGATTTCGGAGGATGTTGATGTGAGAACCCCTACCACCATAGGGGTCAATGTTGCTGTAGACGAGGCCAAAGCAGCCTCAAGCCATTTGACTGACGCCTTATCTGACTTAGAAGTTGTATAAGTATTTTCCTTCTTTTGTTCTTACTTTGCATGCATTGAGGACATTGCATCTATTTTGGGGGGGTGATACTTGTACTACAGGGATTTTTGTTGCCGATATTTTCCCCCTCATATTTTATCTAGGAGAACCGGCATGTCTAGTTTGCATTTTTATTTTCATGTGATGTGCTGTAAATATCGTCAAGTGATTATTTATATAAGTAATTTTCTGTTCCGCTGTGATTGTGGCAAAGTATTTTGAATTTTTGTATAATTATTTCTTCTTACCATGTGGTAAAGAGTTGTGCAACCATTTGTGACTCTAAAACTAGCATTAGAATGTAAAGTGAAGCAAAGCATAGCTATGTGATATGAATCCCAGGAGTTAGTAGGATGGGAATTAACTCAGTGCTTGTGTGTGTGAGTATTTATGTAGTTTTTGCATAAGTGTAACACCTAGAACTTGCTCGGTTCATTGGATGTTGTTGTGTGTTTGACCAAATAAGATATGATAGTAGGCCTCCTTGTTTTGTTAGTCCACTTAGACAAAATAATGACCCACCAAAAACATTTTGTTTCTTTTTTAAACCCTGTTAAGCTTTATTAGTGTTTGTTATGTCCAAATAAGTTTGATTCACTCTCTAGAAGGTGTTAGCACTTAGTTTTGGCCTTGGTCCAATTTTGGACAATGTGCACTTTAACTTAGGCAAATTGTCTAAGTTGAGGGTGGCTACTGTAGGATTGTTGGCGACCTAGGAGGGCGAGTTAAAGTGTATTTAAGAGGTAGCATCCGACCCTGGTCTAGTTAGATATCTAAATAGCTATTGTGCACCTCAACTAACTGCATCAGCATAAGTTGAGGATGGCTGATGCTGTTGTTTTTCTAAAAAAACTAGGTTATGGCAAGGGAGCGAATGGATAATAAATATTGTGAATGAGTGAAAGGAACTGTAATCCTGATGAGTAGCTACCAAAAAGGGTAAAAAAAGTGAGGTTTTGTACTTTAAGTCACTTGTCCAAATGATCAACCCTCGCCAAGCCTAAAACCTCATTACAACCCTTAGGAAGTCCTGCTTGATCTTGGTGAGTCAATCATGAGAGAACTTTAGATGATAAGGGCAAGCTTATGGGTGTGCACTATGTTTATAACTTCTTTTCTAAGAGTTAGAGTCTTACTTTTATCCACGACTTAATTGCATAATGTGAGGTGGATTTCCTTGACTGTAAGGACACGTTGAGTTATACCTGGTCTACTTATTTCTTTGGGCTATTGTATCTGTGGCTGTGAATATATTGATTAGTAGTTAATCCGAGTAGTAGATCCATATGTTTTGAGATCACATAGCCGAATGGGCAGTTGAATAATTGTATGATTGTGTTGGTTTGACTACGAAATGCCCATCATGATGTTGTTCATATATGCATCATGATGTTGAGTTGCTTGAGGATAAGTAATTGCCATAAGTTGAGGGTGTTGATGTTCTGGCTTTTGGTGGCACTTTTTAGGCCTTTTTCTTAGGATAATTGTGTGTTTTCAAGCAACTATTGTTGTATTTAACATTGGACTTTAGTGTTTTTAGGACAAAAACTGAGTATGAATAATAACTTGGAAAAAATAGGCAAAACTAGAGAAAAATGACAAACGATGACTCAGGCGACGGACCGTAGACCATTCGACGGACCAACGGCCTAACCATTGCCCAGAAGTAGAAGGCAGTGTCACTAGAAGTCCCGCGATGGTCCAGGCGATGGACCGTTGACCCTGCGATGAACCGTCGCCTGACCCATCACCAAAAAACAGAATACAGTATCACTGGAGCTCCAGCGACGGTCCAGGAGACGGATCGTCGCCTCAGCAATGAACCGTCACCCGACCTGTCGAGCATGACGTGGCAATTCTAAGTTTAAATTTTAAAACACCAGCTCCTGGAATTATATAAATACTAAGTATTAGGTTTTATTTTGGAATTTTTGAGAGTATTATCATACTTTCTCCTCTATTGTGAGCATTGTAACACCTTTCTTTAATATTTGAAGCTAGAAACTCCCATATTTTCCATTGAAGGCTGAGAAGAACAATATTGTAACTTTTGTAAGTACTCTCTTAAAGCTATTTATAAACATCAATATGTCTTTGATATCTTATATGGAGATGAGCAGCTAAACTCCCATAACTAGAGTTATGTGAGTCTTGATGTAGAGAGTTGCTTGGAGTTGTGAATCCATTTGATTTCTAACATCTATCTAAATTACATGAATCTCTCTTCATTATAATGACATCTCTTGGTTGCAAATTTGAGAAGTGAGCCCATGAACACCACTTGTTTGAATAAGAAAGTAGATGTTGGGAAAAGAGGTGATTCATATAAAATCCATTGGTTTACCCTTTCGGTTAAGGGTTAATGACCTAACGGGATCAACCCTCATGAGAGTTCTATTGAATAATACATGAATCATTTAAGTTCAAGATAAGTAAAGGGTGAAATACCCATTAGGTTGAGAAACAAGTGGGTAATTCTTAGAATTCAATATTTCTTGCTATTGAAATTATAAGTTAGAAATCAAGCACAAATTCACAACCCTAACTGTTTGAACATCTTGGTGAGCATAACTCTAGTTAACTCTTTCTCATTAAAATTATTCTTGCATTAACTCTCATTAGCTGAACCTCTATGTGATACAAGAATGAAAGAATATTATTAACACATTAAAACCCCTTTATTCCAAAACCTTAGATCAACAATCCATTAAGAATCAGTTTACTTAGTTGCACAAGTATTCCCTGTGGTATTCGACCCCACCCTTTGTTGGGTTCTACATTTGACAACGACTGCTTACACTTTTATAAGAAACTTATAATTTGGGCATATCAACCTTCTCAAAAATTTCTGCCCCAGTTACATGCTTCAATGTCATCTTCTAAAAAAATTGTCATAGTTTCTATGAAATTTTTACGGAAAATATGACCGAGTCAGTGTAGCGCCCACGCATTCCATTGAGGTAGGAAAGGTAGTTCCAACATAAAATGAGAAGATAAATCTTCTAAGAGGTTGACCGAAGCCGACATAGGCAGCCTACGTATCCGTTTCTTGGGAATTCAGGTCAAACGTAGTTCATAGGTACAGTAAAGAGATAAGTTTTCTAAGGGTTTGACTGAATTTGACATATGCTGCCTACGTATCCCTTCCTTGGGAATTCAGGTCAAACGTAGTTCAAATAAAATAAAAGGGATATTTGAAACTTTTGACAACGTAGATGAAGACAATACAGGCCGCCTACGTATTCCACAAGGAAAATCAGGCCAAATGTAGTTCATTTATATAATGAAAGGATAAGTTTTGATAACGTGACCAAAGTCAATACAGGACGCCTACGTATTCCACAAGGGAAGTCAGGTCAAACGTAGTTCATCTGTAGTTGAGCGAGTCCTTCTGTTAGCCTAACCAAGAACAAATGGCTTTATAATTGCTTTCTTGACTTTAGACCGTATGAAATACTGATGTTCTGTCAGCGATTACTTTGCCTTTGGGAAGAGAGCAAGTTTTGACTACCAACACAAATCAGCCTCTCTAAAAGGAAAGAAAAACACTCAAAAAGTAAAAGTTAGTTTAATTCGAATAAACCTTTTTTTTTTGTAAATTCTAAATTTCTATAATTAATAAGATACTTGTAATATGATGCGCTCTTAACATTTTATGAGAAGTGTTATTCGTACTTTCAATGATTTTAATAATAATAATGCATACTTCATTTCTTTTTTCATAACAAATACAAAAATTATTTTCTTATCAAAGTCCCAAAGAAATGGCGACTCTGCTAGGGAATTAACTAGGTTCAAACCAATTATTTGAACTAGCTTGTTTGACTCAATATTTGGATTGTAATGGTTGAACTGTTTGTTACTTATGTGTTTAAATTTTCGTCAAACTTAAATTGTTGCATTTCATGGCATACTTTCACATCTGATATATAAATTATTTTGGGGTTTCACGGATATCCCGGCCCCTATTTATTAATTTCAAATAAAGTGTTGGAAATGTGATAGTTTATTAACACATGAGGCGTCTGATGGTTATTCATATTTCCAAACTCAAGTCAGCGCATGGAAACCTGGTTCAAACCCACTCTAGACACCTAGGATAGAGCAAAACCAAAACCCTATTTTAGGCATGAGCCTAGGACGATCCAATACTTAAGGGAGTATTGGGCCCATTAGAAAACTTGTTGTAATACCCGTACTTTTCCTAGCTTGAAATTGCCCTCCTAAGAATGTTAGAAGCTTTTTTTGAAAGATGAATCCATTTTTATAGATGTGGTATTTTCAATAATTTCACTTTTTTTCATGTGAAAAATTCAATAATCTTTCCATCGATACCAAATTCGCCCAAATCCGACACCCGGGCAAAGAGTTAGAGCCTTTTAGTGAGACGGTGTATCACTTGAGCCTTCAGCGCATCGCGGAGATAGATCAAATGGCAATTGTCAATTTCCAGTGTTGCTCCACGATAGTGGCGCATCGCGCCAAACTTCCAGGTTGCACACAAGGTGGCAACGCGATAGCTCCGCATTGCGCCACCGTGCAATTTCCCGCGTTGTGTCAAGGATGAAAACGAAAAAAATTTCTCAGACATTAAAGACGTGTACTGGGTTTAAAAGGTTCAATTTCCCACCCTATATAAGCCTTATAACTCGAGATTTGGCCATAATTTAGCAACTTATACTCGATTACTCTCAAAACTCTCAAGAACAAGCCCTAGGATTTTCATAGAAGGTTCAATTCCAAGGGAATTCACCATCAAATTTCAAGAATATCTCCGTCAATCTTCATAGAAACACGAACTAATGCATGCGTAGTGTTCATTCATGGACTCCTTTTGTCCATGAAGCCCAAGAATCTCTTTTCTAAGTTTACGTTTATGGATTTCTTTATGAATTTCATGTTGGGTTTGTTTTGTTTATGTTGAGAATGATCAATTGAATTCAAATCCATGTTGGGTGATCAATTTATGTGGAAATTGATTTGTATAGATGTATATTCATGTGAACCTATGATATCATGAAATCCCCATGTATGTATAACCTTATGCATATCACTTGTTTGATAAAGTGCTTCAATATATGAACTATGAATTGTGTTGTTGGTCATGTGTTCAAGTAAGCCATGCTATGTCAGTTTCTTATTATCGAGTCCTGGGGGTACTTGTACCCGAACATTTAGCTGTGTGCCTAGAGCCATGTCATGTTTTCACGATACTCTTAGTCAAGCTGTGATCCATAGAACTCAGTCAGTCATGTAACTCAGAAAATCTCAGTAATCTCAGTAGTTCAGTAATCTCAGTGATCTCAGTACTCAGTAATCTCAGTAACCTCAGTATTCCCAGTCAATCTCAGTAACTTTAATATTCTCAGTTAGTCCTCAGAACTCAGTACATTCTGTCAGTCAACGAAACTCAGTAAATTAAGTTTAGCTCAGCTAGACAAAACGACTAGTATCAGTTCAGTTCAGTTAATTGGTCCAGTTCAGTTAATCAGTTCAGTGTCTTTCAAATGGGAGTAGGATTCAGCACCGAGCGAGCCTAGGGATGGGGACTCACCCGCTAGATAGAACTGAGATCCCTAGAAGCAATCCCTAAGTTCCAGTACTACGTAGCCAGCTTAGGTATGAGATGTCACCCGTTAGATAGGACTGACATACTCAGGGATCACCCGTTAGCGCATTTAAATGTATAGGACTCACCCGCTAGATTAGGATTGACTCCACAACAGTTATCTTTACCAGTGGCGCTATACTGAAACCCTTCCAACTGGGTTACAGTTTGGACCCTAGTTATCTTAGCATGGGGCATGTCGGTTAGATGAATACATCCCACAGATTCAATTATAGAATTAGAACTGTCAGATACAGTCAATTCAGCTAAGTAGTATAGATCTAGGACTGTCAGACATAGTCAATCCTTATCATTATAAATAGACTTCGGGATGACCCACTAGGCAGGACTGATCTCAACTATGGTCAATTAGTATCAGTATCATCAGATTTAGAGATCACCCGCTGGATAGGACTGATCTCAAATTCAGTTACTCAGATATAATACGAAACTCAGCTAGTTCCATTAGATTCGGGACTGTCAGATATAGTCACTCATGTTATCAGTATTCAGCTTCGGGACTATTAGATACAGTCAACCAGACCAGCCTTTATAATCAGAACTGCCAGACACAGTTATTTATGTATCAGTAACACGGTATTAGTCCCTCAGTATTCAGTAATACAGTAGCAGTCTTTCTCACTCATCAGTGACTCAGATGTCTATATCAGTAAACTCAGTAGTCAGAACTCAATATTCAGTTCTATCATAATCTCATTTACAGTTACGTAGTCATGCATGTATTTCCACGTTCATGTTAGTCAGTCCATTAGTATTGTTCATGCATATGAACCATTTGTATTCATCTTACCTCATTTGCATACCAATACATTCAAAGTACTGACGCATTTGCGCTATGGTGTCTTATACCATAGGTTTAGAAGTACTAGCTCCAGAGCATCAGTAGCATCTCAGTTCAGCAGTCAAAGTCAGTTGTGAGTCCTCATTCTTTGAGGACATGATGGTTACATTATTATTTCAGTTTTTAGATTATTTCAGTAGTCGTAGTTAGTTGGGGACATGTCCCATCAACTCATTATTCAGACAGTTTAGAGGCTTTCAAACTATAGCATGTTAGACAATTATTTCAGATATGTTTTGGTATTGTTATACCTCTTTCAGACATTGTTTTATCAGATGTTTATCCAGTTTGACCCTTATGGCCTTTCAGTACATGTTTCCGCATTTATAAAGAATATTATGCAGTGTTTAGGTACAGATATCAGTCATAGGTTAGCTTGTGGTCCTTCAAGGTCATGGGCACCGTGTAGTATTTCGAGTACCAGATTCAGAGCATTACATTTGCCCTGCGTCTATTGACCCCGAGTCAATTACAGACGAATCATATTTATATGTTGAATCAATTTATCAAAATCTCAGTTTTATATTTAACAATAGGCTTACCTTTGGCTTGAAAGGTCCCATGTATGTTAAGATGCGTAATGATTGTTTATGTCCTAAAGTGTTTTATTGTTTTGCTTTGTCTATGTTTGCTTATCTGTGTGTTGAAAGAACAAACGTTTGGCTTGAAACAAGACTAGTCCATTATTCCTATTTTGAAGTTTTAGAGCGTTAATAGGCATATAAGATTCAAGATTTAAACCTTTCAAAATACCCTTAGAAGTTCGTTGATAAAATTTCTTCCCATTTATCCAAATTTGTTCAAAAATTCATTAGGTTATTTTCCAATTCACATTGATCACGTTGTCCTCACAGTTTATTTTTTTTTTCCGCATTTGATTGTAGTCAGAGTTATCCAGGCATTCCGTTGATGAAAAACTACGATGTCTTCAAAGCTTTTCAAATAAGCCTTCTTAGGATGTTCATCTGTTAATATTTGAATTTTCCAAATCACTTAGTTCATCCTGTTCGAAGTTCTATTTTTTCCATCAAATTCAAAACCCTAATTCCTTCTACTATAAATATCCATCTATGTAGAGAGAAAAGGAGGATTTTGAAAGGATTTTTGGGGGGGAAATTGAGGATTCGAGAGGCGCGTTCTTCTAATCTTACGTAACCCAAAAGATTCTCGAAGAAACTTACTCAAAAACTCAATTTCGATAAAGTCAAATTCAAATTTCAGTGGTGAAAGTCCGTCGTCAAATTGTAGTCCCGGTTCCTGCTCCAAAAAAGGTATGAACCCAGCCCTTTCTACATTGTCCTTCATTGAATATGCTGCTCTATTGTGTTGTCTTTCGATCATTGTTGGGCGCAAATGTGTTATATGTGTTTGAAGTTTAAAAACTTTGAGCCTTAAGGATTATTTACTGTTAAAGAATATGTTGTGAAATCTAGCTACTTGCGATGTCTGTGCGCTAGACGCACGAGAGAATAGACTTTTTGTCTGGTATTTATGTGATGCAGTAATAGATTTTTTTTGTCAAATTTCTATGTGATGCTTCCTGCTTTGCTATATTTACTTGAATCCGATCCATTGTTTGGAGAATTGACGTTAAATGGATGGTTAGCCCATGTGTTGACACTTTGTTGTTATGGTCGCTAACTTTATGTATTTTCTATATTTACTTGAATCCAATTGATGTTAAATGGATGATTAGCTCATGTTTCGACGTTTTGTTGTTATAGCTGTTAACTTTTATGTATTTTAGAATTTTACTTAAATCCATTATTCGGGGAATTGACGTTAAATGGATGGTTGCCTCCATGTTTCGGCACTATGGTTGATTGACTATTGGCCTTTTGATTCACTAGTTAGACAACGTATTTTGCGAAACGTTTTATTAAATAGATTAATTGTGTATTTGTTTTTCTTGTGCTCTCCATCTCTTTTGATTTTTGCAACCTAAATAATTTGGAGTATCACTGAAGAGGTATAAGAGGTACTAGTGATATATTTTAGTGAGTAATTTTGCTTGTTGTATTGAGGTATATTAAGATGAGTTTTCTTAACTTGTATTCCTCAAGTATGTATTTTTTATATATATAAATGTTGCTTTTAATTAGTATCTAATCCTTATATCACCTTTTTTATGCATGAGCCCTTTTGAACGAGTCCGAGGGGACTCCCTTCATCCTTGCATTCGCCCACGTTATCTCGAGTCAAGCCTTAAAGTCCAAAACTGGACTGATATACATGGGATATACACTTAGATACAGTTGGTGTACACTGGAAAGCAGCTGATAATGGCGTATATTAAAAGTAGAAGCGAGCATACAAGGTTTATACACAGATATCCAGTGCGTATACCAAAACGCAGCAGTAATAGGGATGAGATACAGTAAGTATACAGCTGACATACACTTCAGTTAAATGGATAATTCAAGCCCAAAACTAGGCATCTTCATTAATGGGCCAACCGAGGGCCCAATTTTAATTCTTGCATCATTTTTGTAGCTTGTATTGTTTATTTTTAACTAACATTTAAATTAATTAACCTAGATAAATTTCCTAAAGTGTTGTCATTTTATTTTATCTTAGTTTTCTCTTATTTAACTCATGACCTTTTCACGTAATATATATATTGTTTAAGACGGATTAAATTATTTCCTTCGATTTTCTCTTTAAAATAAGTCTTTTAAAAGTGATTAGTTTATTTTAATATGACATTTACTTTGTTCATATGACTAATAGCCAATTAGGATTAAATTAATTTTCTTCAAACTTAAGAAATTAATTTTTTTTTATAAATTTTAACTTTTCATGATTAATAAGATATTCTTAATTTAATACTCTCTTAATATTTTTTCAAATGTATTATTTATAACATAATCGACTTTCCTATAATAATTAATAAGAAGAAAATATTTTCATAACCTTATTCTCCTACAAAAGTAAAATTCAGTTTCCTCATAAGTTCGAAAATTTACAATTTACAGTTTAGTTGAATAAAAACTAAATTGTTTTCTTCTTTGAATAAATAGATGCCATTTTTAAACATTTAAATAAATAATTTTAATATTTGCTATAAAATCAAGTCTTTGCAAAAATTAACCACTTTAATTAGTCAAGTTAGTTCTTTTGGTAAACCGTTTTAAACTGACGTTCCTAAGTGCGTTAAAAACCTTCTCAGGGCGTTAATTGAACCCTTATCTAGAATCTCTAGTTTTAAATGTTTATTTCTGTTTTTGAACCTTTAAAACTCTTTTAAGTTTTTTCTTGATTTATTCTATAAAAATCAAGTAGCGACTCTATAAATTTTCTTAAAATTATTTCGAAATTTTCTCAACTCTTTTTGAAATAGCTTTAAGATCAAAATCATTTTTCTCACCAAAATGAAACCCGAAAAGGGATAAAACAGAAATGACGAGTAGTATGTGTGTTGCTGGTATGTTGTACATTGGGTTTTTTTTTTGGATTGATGTTGGTTTTGTACGTTGTTGTTAACCGGTATTGTTGATGAGGTTCGCTGAAAGAGGGGAATTATGGGAGTAATGGGCCGATTGGGTCTGGGAAATTGTTTGGTCATTAGAAATTAATAAAGAAAGAATGTTTCTCGTTAAAATTATAACCAACCTTATAAAAATGGCCCAATCTAAATAAATTTGGAATAAAGTTGAGATGAAATTAACTTTTAAATAATTAACGAATAATTATTAAATATAAGGATAATGATTAGGGATTTGGTTAGAGATAAAACGTTAATAATGACCTTAATTTCATCTATAGATGTTTAGAGACGGTTATGGAACGTGAAACGACTTAATTACCCTTAAAATAACACAAAAAACAGAGCACTCTTGTCATGTGCAATGACCCAGGCGACGCCCAGCAGATCGCCTAAGCCAAGGTGGGCGTCGCATGGCCAATCCCCCAGCCCTTAAGTGGGCGTCGCATGGCCAATCTCACACCCTTTCCAGTGGCTTTCTGCGATTTGTCAGGCGACGCATGACCCTTCGCATAGCCATAACTTTTTGCTCGGGTATCGGATTAAGGCGAAATTGGTATCATTGGAAAGCTAATCCAATTATCTACAACTTGGCGGGTCTTAAGCTGTAAAATTATATGTATATCAAAAGTTATACATATGCAAATTAAACCCTTGTAGAATCAAATAGCGAACTTTGGATGAATCATAGTCTCTTAGCTCAACTTTGTTCTAAGTGATTTCTTTGAACATTTTTCACCTAGAAAGCACTTCACATACTAGGATAAAGATAATTGCACATAAATTCAAAAGTAAATCATGGGATTATAGCTTGCACACATAAGAATGACGCTTCAAAGTCTAGCCCAAAAGTGCGGGGTGTTACATTATCTCTCCATTGGGATCATTCATCCCCGAATGATGGGTAGGAACTTGTTAAAGCTCTAAAAGTATGGAATAAAGAGCGTAACCTCGCATTGAACATTCCTCCTCAACCAAATATGCAAAGGAATATAAAGAGCTTCATGATAACCCCTAGTGAAATGTGTAAGCACGAAGCGTGAGATAATAAGAATTAATATAGAGATGACCTTGCACATGAGTTCTAGGGATCATAATCATCACAACATAAGTAATGAGTTTATTTGATGATCATAGGTCTTGATTTACATTCATACTCGGCATGGAATAAAGTTTTGCGAGAGATAGAGATAAAAACATTCTTTATCCTACAAGATACAACGAATAAACCTTAAACGTAGAAATACTACTCATTTATACCCCAAACAATAAAGAACATACTTCATTATTTCCAACTTGCAGTTCTCCCATCATGCATCTAACCATAAGAGTTTGAGTCCCTCTGCATAACACTTCTATATTGAAGCCTAACTCGGAGAAAAGAGGTGCTAGCTTAAGCTATGGGTCCCCATACTCTACATTCCTTTAAGAATATTACTTTACCTTATCACTACCACCAAACACCCTCGGGTTTTAACTCAGGGAGTACTAACCACATAGTACATGGGTTTGTGTTTTCATAATCGCAATATTCAAACTTACCATTACTACACCCATTTCATGGATCTCTCCATTGAGACCAACAAATTCAATCACTCTCACAAAGATTTTAGCCACATATCTCATTCCTAACTATTTTATATAACGAAAGTTCACCTTCTTCTTTCCTCTTTCACCTATAACCTTAGCTAAAAAATCACATCAAAATTTTCACATTCAAGAATATCTACTCCCCTACCTAAAACATTACTACTCTTCGATAACTACTATCATACGGTAGGTCATTGAGGGACCCGAGCTTTAAACATTATAAAAGGGAGTAACACTATTCAATTATAACATATACCTATTGAACTACTCACGTTGGGATATTAGATGAAGATACATTACAATAGGCACAAAGTGCTTCATATATCAAATGTCTAGATTATGAGTAGAGAGTTGTTCTGGCATAAACACAACATAGCATGGATTCTTAGGACTGAGCATAGTGTGAAAATCATGAGTGCACATATCAAGAATTGTATAACATAAGGCCAGAGCTCATGAAGTCAATGTTTGAGACAAGGATTTCTACTTGGAGCTATTGCTCCTCATTTAAGAACTGAACATGGCCATGTGTTTACATGAACCTTATCACTTTGGTCAATCCCGATGTAAAATAAATTGGTAACATATAGAAAGCATAGTTTCTTAGAACCAAGAATTATGTGAGACATGGATTTATGGACTGTGAGCATCATAAAATAGAACTTGAATACTTGAAATAGTGGATCACTGAGGGACATTATTGCTTCTAGTTTGGAGGACAGAACATGGACATAAGTTGCATAGATAATTCGAGCCATATGCATGACTGACGTATATAAGGTATTAGTAGAATGACCTCTTAACTTAAAGTAGGAGGATTTTTCTTGAATAGGATTAGATTCCTTCATGACTCTTCCCAAAAATTCACTACCATGAGAAAATTCGAGAACTACCTTAACGGATCATCTCCCCCTTAGATCAAAGTGACAATCCTAGACTCGAAGACATATCTTCTCATTAAATCTACAAGCACAACACTCAACACATTGGGGTATAACCATACATATAAACGCTAAACTCCTCCTGATAAACTATACTCTGAAGGCGTTGCTTTCCGGAAATGCTACTTTTAACTTTCGCTAGCCTCTATAGCCATCACCCTACAACTCCCACTGAGCATACTTATCCACCCTCCTTATAACAAAAAAAATCATTCTCTAATACTTAATATACTATCATTAAACCTCTAATCACGTACCCTTACAACTTAACAAAGTTTTTAAAACTAGAACAAGAGCTCACAACATCTATCTATGTTTCTACTAATTTAGCTATAAAAACACCACACAACAACTTCTTAGTCTTCCTCATACTACAATTCAAGAACATGAACTAGGTACACATGACACTTATACCATAAAACCTTACCTAAAAATATACTACCTGGGGGGATGCAACTTATTCTTAAATACTTACGCCCTTATCCACTCAATGACTCAACCATAATTCATCATTTTTAACACTAGTCCTCATGATTATATATATATATCACAATTTATCCTCTCCCTATTCCGTAAGTTGCCGACCTAGGCTATTTCATATATTACATTGAGCCAACTAATTCATTCCCACAAAATATGCATTATCAATCTTGAGCTACTATTCTTATCACTACACTCCACATCTAAAATTCAAGCCTATAGTCTAGCATCAATCATGTACCACCGATGAAACATGCCACATATTATACTATTTTATCAAATAGGGAAATAACCCAACATTACTCATTTCGTCTAACTATGGCCCACAAGTTCATTCTCTCTACAAAATCACTACCATAACTTGTAATCTACCACACACCTTCTCACATGTATTACTAGTTTACAACTACTAGAGAAAAGACAAATCAAGAGGGGGTAGAGTCACATAATAAAGATAGTTAATCTTAATCTTATAATATAACTCATTACCATCTATTAACATATTCTACTTAATCACATCATATTTACTTACCCATGCATACATCACGATTACCTTCAAAATTCAATAAACACCAGTGAGTCTCTGCCTATAACTTATTGACTAATCTACTACTTTTCATTTACCACTTATAAATGATTTCTACAACCACCATAACTATCCACTCTGAGCTTCTTCCCTATTTTGAATAAATAACAATCATAGTCAAACACTTCATTCACAGATTACCATACAATCTATAATTTTCTACAACATTAGTCTATCACTATAAAATGGCAACCCATCCCTCAATCAAAGGTTATAAAACTAAAACTAGTTTTTTATGCAAAAGTCACCCTCACTCTGACTTCTAAACTTGTGACTTTATACTTGGATTATCATACTACCAATAGGTCATGACACCTTATCATATACTATTACTCAGGTGTAAATATTGTTCCATCATTCTGCTACATATCTCTACCCTTAAGCATAACATCTGCAACAAGGATTCTCAAAGGAATTGAATACACTTCGTACCTCGGGCTGAAAAGCACGATTGTATTAAGATAGAGGTATTACATTAAGATAGAGGTACACACTCGAATCAATACACTTGATGCACTAATGGACTCCTCTCAAGTCCTTGTGTAATTTTAAAACTTTATGGATAACTCAATTAAAAAGGACCACATAATTAGGAATATAAACTCTTGAACTTGTATCGCCTCGAAAATGAGGCATGGCCCATAAAATTAGAGCAAGGAAGGAATTTGGATGACATTTATATGGATGATGCAATAGCACAAACTAGAGTATGAAAGAATGAGAAACAACTCCTAAATGCCCGATAACCTCCTAATTATAAATGTGTTGCACAACACACTCATAACCAAGACTCAACTAGACACGGCTTCATAGACACCCAGGGATGATTAATCGTGCTCGGATACCAAGCTTGTCACGATCCGAACCGAGGCCCTGGCTCTGATGGGAATCGCAAACCATGAAGGTCCGAGAGACCCTTTAGCATGTAATCATAAGCATAACTCACATGACATAAAAGAGAGAAATATAATTTGAAAATTTGGTAGTCCCATAGTCAAATGTAAAGCCTCATAACATTAAAGCATAGAAAACCCAAATCCAATCTAGAACATTCTACAAAGCCTCTACTGATCTGAACATACTAGTTTGTCTGAAAACCGAGACAAGGCGCCCGACCGGATCATAAATAACTGAAAATAAAAACATGCGTAGGATGTCTTTCGAAGTAAGGGAAGCTCACTTACTCTGACCTCTGAAAACAATCTACTGGTCTACAGGACCACGGGACTGGGCCTCAGAACCTAAAATATAGTTGGTAAATACATAAAGGTACTGGTATGTAGAACAATCCAAAAACAAAATATATTTTTATACAACATAGGTGAGAGCATTTCATAAAAACATGTCAGTATAAAACATTTGAAAATACATGGGCATAATTTGATAAGCTTTAAAACATCTTCTTGAAATCATGACTCAACTCTTCGTTTCTCTGCTAAGTAAGATGGTACACCCTACAATCTATAATTCCACGGGCTATATAAAATTTACCCTTAACTCGGTGGCCAAGCCCCCAACCCAAGTTTGCCACAAGGGCTGGAGTTGCTGCATCTGTACTACGCCGCAAGGCCGTTGCCAGCGTACAATCCCCTATTTCAGGGCAACATAAAACTCGTGTCTGCAAATCACAATTTTGGGCAATAGGTTATCTGAACTCGTACCTTCTTTGGGTAACCATCTAACTCTTTTAATCCCCATTTTAGACTCTTAAATCATGTTTTCTTCTTATAACTATTTCTCTCTTATTCTGTTTAAGGCATATCATAATAGGGTATCTTCATACCGAGACTTGCAAGTCCTTCATTTCATATCACAATATCTTTATTGCGCTTCTTATTTCAAAGTGTATAATTGATCACCCAAAAAATTTAAAAATTCACACGAGAGTTCATATTTCAAAAGCACTTGAAAACTTATGCCAAAACACTCTCTTTTCAAAACTTTATCTACGGTAGGCATCTCTTTCATCAACATCATGCAATTCTTCATTAGGAACATAAGCATTTATAAATTAAGGAAAACCTCTCATATAGTCACGAAACAGTATAATTTACACATGACAATAAACCTTCAAACTCAAGCTTTTAACAATCTGTAGAATCAACCCACAACATGTAAAAATAATGGATTTCATAATAAGAGAAGGAATTACACAAATCATGCTCTTATTTAACTTCTTAAACTTAATATCACATAAACACTTGAAAACATTTCGAATTTAGGGTACAACGCCACAATTTCTACAAGACTTCATCCTAAAATAGGATTTTCAATGCATGTTCATCAATACTTTCAAACCCCATTTCGTATGCATAAGTATATACTCTTTATAACTTGTTTAAAATAGTAAATCTACACCCATGAGATTTAGAATAGTCCCACGTACATTGAATTAACGAAAACATAGAGAAATTTTATCTTTGATGCTCAATCTCTTCAACCTTAGTTAGTTTTCCCTTCTCTTGCTTAAGGATGATGAATTAGGAATTTGGTTAGAGGTAAAATGTGAATAATGACCTTAATTTCATCTATAGATGTTTAGGGACGATTATGGAACGTGAAAGGACTTTATTCCCCGAAAAATAACACAAAAATGAAGCACTTTTGGCATGTGCAAGGACCAAGGCGACGCCCAGCAGATCGCCCAAGCCAATGTGGGGGTCGCATGGCCAATAGCCCTGTCCTTAAGTAGGCTTCCCATGGCCAATCACACACATTTTCCAGTGGCCCTCTGCAATTTTTCAAGCGACACACGACCCTTTGTAAGGCCATAACTTTTTTCTCGGGTATCGGATTAAGACGAAATTGGTATAGTTGGAAAGCTAATTCAATTATCTACAAATTGATGGGTCTTAATCTGCAAAATTCTACGTATATCAAAAGTTATACACGTTTAAAGTAAACCCTTGTAGAATCAAATAATAAACCTTGGATGAATCAAAGTCTCTTAACTCAACTTAGTTCTAAGTGATTCCTATGAACATTTTCACCTCGAAAGCACTTCACATGCTAGGAGAAAGATCACAACATATAAATTCAAAAGTAAATCAGGGGATTATAGTTTTCACACGTAATAACAATGCTTTAAAGTCTAGACCGAAAGTGTGGGGTGTTACAGTAAACCTTTAGATTTCCAAGGAAAGGTGGTAAAGTTAGTAATAATATCCACGTTATCCATGTGCTAACTACTGGATGACATAAAATCAGTAACTTGATTGGTTTCTCTGAAACAATGCTTAATGATGATTCCTTTAGCATCCAACAGTGTTCTGATATTCGAGATCGTGTCTCTGATGTTCCAAGGTATGCTTCATAACCCGTTAATACAGTTATGAACTAAGAAAGAGTCGGTTTCACCTATAATGAAGTCAAATCCATGATGTAAACACTAGTTAAGGCCAAAAAGTAATGCTTTGGTTTCTACTTGGTTGTGGTCCCCTTTCCCAGAGGTAGTGCAAAGGCCATAATCATTTTGTCAATGTTGTCCCTTATAACAACACCTCCTCCTTAGTTACCATTAGCACAACTTCCGTTACTATTAAGCTTCACAAAGAGAATAAGGGGTTTGAGCCAACGCACTCTAATGATATTGACAATGTTGAGGAATAGTTCAAAAAGCCTGCATATATTTTCCCATTTATTCCCACAAATAATCTTCCAGAAATAAGAGTTGACAATCTAACTGATATTGAAAGTTATTAATGATTTTGATCTTCTAATAGATGGCTTTTCTATCACAACCCAAACCAGGGCATGGCCGTGACGGGTATCTCAAGTCCCACGTGGACTGGAGATCACCCCCTAAACCTAACCAAACCAAACACAATAGCCCCAATGTCATATGAATTCCTAACATAGAACAAGATAAGTTCAAAGAATAAAGGGTATGTCTATAATTGATGACCATCGACCGACCAAAACAACCGACCAACTTCACCCAATTCCACACTAATCCAAAAAAAGCCTTCTAACAAAAGAAATAAAAACCAGTCTTAGTTGGGACATGTCCCCAACTCTGATAGATGGCAATGACAATGATAATGTTAATGATATTGAAACTTTCAACTCTAATCTATGATAAAATTTGATGAAATGTCTAAGTCTTCCAAAATATGGAAGCTCACTACTTCACCACAACGAACTGAGATGATCGACCTAACTCTGTGCAGAAAAGTAGAGGTATCTTTGTTACCTACATCACATGGGGATACAACGTTCGGAGACGGTTAGTGAGGTGAACACTAGCATGTAACTCAGGGATAAAAGAGCAAAATAATGCCATACTAAATATTTCAAAATCAGACAGAATCCAATGCACATAATTATATGCAAATACATAAATGTACGTTATGTGCTGGGATAGAGGACAAAGCTTAAAAAACACTTTAAAACTTTAGCCTGGATTGTATAGCTCAACCATCATAGCATAAGAAGGCACCCACGAGCTATATGGGTTCAGCTCTCCCCCAGTTTGTAGGCCCCAGTTCGTATGGCCGCACGAACCAGAGGGTATACATATGCTCTATGGGGGACTCAAACATCCCAGCATATCAAGATGACATTAGCACTAACTCTTGTAGTATAATATGGGGGACTCGGACCTCTCAATTATATAATAATAGTAAGGGGGACTCGAACCACCCAATCGTATAGAGTCCTGCGTCGGTAACTGCGATTTCTAGCATTGGTCCTTCAAGACCGCCATTTTCACAACTTAGCTACACAACCCTCATTAAAGGCCAATTAAAATAATTAGCACTTATATTATCGTTTATTGAACCATGATATACATTTAGGCATACATTGTTGGTATCGTTATACCAACTACACTTGCAAGGTAACATCAACATGCCAAACTAATTCCCATTACTTGGGGAAATTCACAACCCCCTTTGGTTCAATTTCACACTAGCTTGAGGAATTACACAACTCCACAAGGTTCAATTCAAAATCATTGTACTTCATTAACTTTTCACATTATGCAATAGTTCGAGCGTAGTTCAATATGCATACTTTTAATATTCAAAACCAATTTCACAATATGGGGTTGAGGGCATAACCACTTCAAAAGTCACAAGTTTGGGAAATCACAATCCCTAGTTCATTCATCATTCCCATGCATCAATTTGATTTTTAAAACCATCATATAAACAAAACCCGTGTAGGGACAAACATGAAACATCACATAAACAACAGTTATTCAAAACCCTCAACCCATGTTTCCAAAACCAACCTCAATACCATATGAGCAACACTTTAAAACTTATGCTTTTAGAAAATTAATAATTAGGGAAGAGTAACATGCATGAAATACCAAGTTTCACGAAAAGAATTAAACACTTGAGCCCTTAGATGACCTACTTTATGGAAACCCTAAGTATGGCTGCTTGAGAGAATTTAAGAGAGCTTTGGAAGTATTTGAGTACGTTATGAATGAGAAACAACCCCTCCTAAGTGAGTTATGAACGTGGGATTTTAATTGGGTGAGAAGAGAAGTGTCAAAAGTGCCCTTAATTTAAAAACTAAAATTTAGTCGTCAGTGACTATGGGTCATTATACGACTCTATAGACTCATAACGATTCATCACAGCAAGTCGTAGCCAAGACAGTCTCCAAGGCACTCATAATCTGTTGACCCTATAACTCAACTTACATAACTCACTACGACTCATAGGGGCTAGTAGTAGTCACCCCAACAACCATTTGGGGTATACACTGGACACCCTACGATTTGTACCCAACGACTCGTAACAAGTCCTTACGACTCATAGTGAGCCACTCGTACTCAAACCAGAACCCAGCCACACACTTACTAATTTGGTTATGATTTGGCCCAACGACTCATCAAGACTCCCTAAGACTCGTCAGGGAAATCGTAGTCAGGACAGTGAGGATAAAATTTCAAAAAATTTCAAGGACCAAAAACTCGGGGCATTACATACTCCCACTCGAGATCATTCACCCTCGAATGACATGACAAAGCATTTATTAACACAATTTGACTCCAAACACAACCACACTTACCTCTAATAAAGGCATAAAATAAAGATATTAAGGAATACACATACCTCAAGCACGATTATCCAAAATGGGAAACAAGAATGGATACTTGGACTTCATGTCCTGCTCGGCTTCCCAAGTAGCTTCCTCGACCTTCTGATTCCTCAAAGAACCTTTATCAGAGCACATCCTTAGTCCGCAACTAACAGGCTTGTAGATCCAAAATCTCGACTGGAACTTTCTCATAGGTCAAGGAATCCAAAATAACCACCTTATCCAAAGAAACAACCATCGAAGAATTACCCACACACTTTTTCAACATCGAAACGTGAAACACCGGATGAAAGAAGCTCAAATTAGAAGGCAACTCCAATTCATATGCAAAATTACCAACCATCTTCAAGACCAAGTGCGGACCAGCATAACAGGGACTGAGCTTCCCCTTATTACCAAACCATATTACTCTTTTTATGGGAGACACCTTCAAAAACACCCAATCACCAACACTGAACTCCAACTCCCTCTTCCTCACATCTGCATAGGACTTTAGCGACTTTAGGCGGCCTTAAGTCTATCCTGAATCACTTTCACTTTCTCCATGGCTTGGTAAACCAAATCAGGACCAAATAACTTATTTTTACCAACCTCAAACCACCCAATAGGATACCTATACCTCCTACCATAAAGGCCTCAAATAGGGCCACATCAATGCTAGAGTGATAACTGTTGTTGTAGGTAAATTCTATGAGAAGTCAGTGGTCAACCCAATTACCACCAAAATCAAATGCACAAGCCCGTAGCATATTTTCCAAGGCCTGAATTGTCCATTACACTTGCCCATTCGTTTGTGGATGAAAAGAGGTACTAAGGGTTAGGTTAGTTCCCAAACCTCACTGGAATGACCTTCAAAAGTGAGATAAGAACTGAGTACCCCGATCAAATAAGATAGAAACTAGAGTACCATGCAACTTCATGATTTTTTTAATAAAAAACTTGGCATAATTCTCCAAAAAGAAATTAGTCCTCACTGGCAAGAAGTGACCAAACTTAGTCATACTATCCACGATGAATTGCTGGCGAGATCGCAGAAGACCAATAATAAAATCCATATTAATTATCTCTTATTTCCACACCGACAACTCAATCTCTTGAGTCAACCCACCGAGCCTCAAGTGCTTCACCTTCACTTGCTGACACACCATCCAATTAGCCACAAAATTAGCCACATTTTTCTTCATATTATTCCACCAATAAATCTCCTTAAGATCATCTTACATTTTCATCAAACCAAGATGAATAATATAACGCGACTCATGGGCTTCGTCCAAAATTCTTCCTCGCAACCCATCAATATTGGGAACACATAATCTACCTTGATACCTCAGGATATCATCACTACCGATCTTAAAAATCATCACCTTCTGCTTATATATATTGTTCTTGATTTGCATAAAGATAGGATCCAACACTTGCTTCTCATTTACCTCCACTCTAAAAGATGACTTCGCCACTACTTGAACAATTACACCACCATTTTTGGAGTCCAAAAAATAAACTCCAAGATCAGCCAAACAGTGAATATTCTTTACCAAATGTCGCTTCTCTTCGTCCACATGATATAAGCTTCCTATGGACAACCGGCTAAGGGTATCAGTAACCACATTAGCTTTACCTGGATGATAGTGAAGACTCATATCATAGTCCCAGAGCAACTCAAGCCATATCATTTGCTTGAGATTTAGCTACTTCTGAGTGAACATGTATTGCAGGCTCTTATGATCAGAATATATATCAACATGGACCCCATAAAAATAATGTTGTCCGATCTTTAATACGAACACCAGAGACAATAATTCCAAATCCTGAGTCTGATAATTTTTCTCATAGACTTTCAATTATCTATAGGCATAAGCAACCACCTTGCCATGCTGCATTAACACATAACCCAATCCCACCCAGGACGCATCACAGTAGACAACAAAACCATTAGTGCCCTCAGGTAGAGTCAAGATCGAAGCTGAAGTCAACTTATCCTTTAGCTTCTCAAAACTACCCTTACAAACATCGGACTACAACAATTTCACATTTTTCTGGGTCAACTTAGTCAATGGGGCAACAATAGAAGAGAAACTCTCCACAAATTTTCTATAATAGTTGGCTAAACCCAAGAAGCTCCGAATATCGATTGGAGTCGAGGGTCTAGGACACTTTTTAACCACCGCAACCTTCTGTGGATCTACCATGATATCTTCATTAGAAATAACATGACCCAGCTAAGTCACAACATTTAAGCAGAACTCACACTTAGAAAATTTCACATACAACTGTTGCTCCTTAAAGATCTTCAACACAAGGTAGATGTGATCGACGTGATCTACCTCACTCTTTGAATACACTAAAATATCATTAACAAAGACAATCATGAACAAATCCAAGAACTGATAGAAAACCTAATTTATAAGATCCATAAATATTGTCGGGGAATTAGTCAAACCAAAGGACATTATCACAAACTCAAAGGACCATATCGGGTTCTGAAAGCAGTCTTAGGGATATCCACCTCTGTAATCTTCAAGTGATGATAACCCGACTAAAGATCAATCTTAGAAAAGAACTTAGCACCCTAGAGCTAATCGAACAGATCATTAATCCTCGAAGGGGGATACTTATTCTTTATGATCACCTTATTCAATTAACGGTAATCAATACATATCCAAAGGTACCTATCCTTTTTGCGCAGGAATAAAACAGGAGCACCCTAGTCAAGAAGATTATTCAACTATTTTTTGAGTTCATTCAACTCAGCCAGAGCCATTCTATAAGAAGGGATAGAAATAGGACAAGTGGACGGAAGAAGATCAATCCCAAAGTCGATTTCCCTATCGAGAGAAACACCAAGAAGATTATTAAGAAACACCTCCGGAAATTCACAGACCATAGGGACAGTTTGAAAAGAAAGACCTTCGGATCTAGGATCCTTAACATACACTAAGTGATAGATGACCATTTAGAAATCAATTTTTGGGCTCTAAAATACCAAATGAACCTTCTCTTGGGTACTAGGGAACTATCTTCCCATTTATTCATTGGCTCATTAGGGTAATGAAAACTGACCATTCGAATCCGACAACTAAGAGACGCATTGCACGAATGAAACTAATCTATCCTTAAAATCATATCAAAGTCTAACATGTCCAAGTCTATCAGGTCTACCAAGGCCTCTTTATCATATATTGACATCATAAAACCCATATAGACCCTTTTAGCCACAATAGTCACCCACCGGGGTAGACACAAGTAAGGGGTTCGAAATACATTCAGGATTAAAACTAAAATAGATAGCCACATAAGGGGTTACATAATAAAGGGTAGACCTAGGATTAAGTAAGCAATATACATTATAGGAGAAGAGTTTAAGCGTACCAGTAACAACATTGGGGGATGCCTCAGAGTCCTGGCTGGTGCCAAGAGCATACAGACGTTTTCAACCAGTGCCAGAGCCAAAAGCAGAAGCAATACCTTTTGGTACAGGATCTGATGAGGTTGCAACATGAATCTAATTTGCCCTAAAAGTAGCCCTAGAAGAATAATCCCTCTGTATATGACCAATCTGCCCATATTTAAAATATTTGTTCCTCTCTTCTTTACAAATACCAAGGTGCACGTGACCACAAAATCTACAAGGAGGGTATGATGGAGCTGACTGATCCCCACTAGATGAAGGTTGGCTCCTGAAGCTCTAAACCTACTGTAGTACTGAGAACGATGATCACCCAATGACTTTGGATAAGGAGCACTAGCTATAGAATAGGAACTAGAATTATCCCACTCTTCTTAGAACATTTTCCACCGTCTCTACCACTTTATTGCCGACCTCCACCCTGATTCGAATAGCGAAACTTCTTATTCTACCTTTCACACATCTCTACTTGTTTCTTCTTTTCCTCTTCTACTTATTGCATATACACCACAAGTCTAGAGATTTTCATATCCTTATTCAATAAGACAATATTGCTCTCCAAGATCAACTCATAGACAACCCAGAGGTAAACTTCCTTATTCTATCCCTTATGCTAGATATTAATTCCGGAGCATACTGCAACATCTGATGAAACTTCAAGGCATATTTATTTATTGTCATCCAACCTTGCTTCAAATTTTCGAACTCCTCAGCCCTCGCCTTTCTTAACTCCTAAGGAAAGAAACGATCAAGAAAAGCACTAGAGAGGTTATCCCACAAAGCAGACTCAGCATTATCGCCCTTCAGCTATTCCCACTCTTCATACCACTGGTATACGACATCCTTCAACTGATAAGCAACTAACTCTATACCCTCCACATTAGTAGCATGTATCACTCAAAAGATTTTTTCCATCTCATCAATAAAATTTTGAGGATCCTCCTCAACTTTAAAACCAATAAAAGCAGGAGGACTCAACCTCATAAATTAGCCAACTCTATTAGCCTCGGAGGATGGAGCAATAGAAGCAATACGTCAGTCTGGGAGGCCACCAACTAGGTAATCAAGTGAATTAATTGACGAACTCAACATTAAACATGCCAGCCTGGGGTGCCTAAGGAGAGATAGGGGAACCGATAAAGCTTTATCAAGGCAATCAGAAGCAACGACCCTCGACCGGGTGTAAACTCTCAGAGTAGGATGAGCTCCACCCACATTATCCTCAGACAGGATAAAAGAGTTTCCCCGAACATCAAATTTTCTAGGAGGCATGATCTGAAAAGCGAACATATAAAAATTAAAGGAGCTTCAAGACCTTAGACTCTATAGTTTGAAGTAGAACAACAAGAAAGAAAATATTTCTAACTGCCTTATAGCCTCTTTCTTATAAGTGTGGCGTGCTACATACCCATAAATGAGACTCTACTTGATACGACTTTATTAGATACCCAATGACACCAAACATAGGCTCTGATACCATATTTGTCACGACCAAGCCTGGTTCAGTTCGTGATATTTTCACCCCCATATTTCTGACTACATCTCGATCTCTAAAGTTTCTAGGTAAATGATAGGTGGTATAATATAAAGAATGAAAGTAGCAATAGTATTTTTGCTTCTATAGTTCCAAATACTGTGAAATAAGTTCTCAAAAAAGGTGTTCCTATGCGTAATACTAATAAATCCAACAAAGATATTCCAGATCTTCTGAGCATAATCACCACTACTAAAGAGATGTTCAACTATTTCTAACTATTGAGTCATACTTAGATCCCTACAAAATATTTGTTATCAATAATAATTCACAGCCTAGAGATTCTACCATCGGTGGCGCGCCTATTATGGGTAGCTCTCCTAGCTTGGAAAGACACCTTAAAAGGGACAACTTTGTTCCATAATTTAGTGTCAAATATAGACACCTCTCTTCTCTGCTTGAAAGATTCCCATGCAAAACTTATGGAAAAATCACCAGAAGTTGAAAAGGTCCAAATTGGAGTATCTGAAATATTAGGGTCAAGACTGATAAAAATAGATTGAGCAATCTCTTTAACCTCTTCAGGTGGTTGGATTTAGAAAATATTCCAATCCCAATGACCATTAACAAAAGCGTCTCTAATAGTAATATTATCAAAGGTATTATTATCCTCAACCAGTGTGCATAAGGGTCCATGGTTGGACCAATTTTCATACCAAAAACTTACATCACCTTTGCCAATTTTCCAAAAAATGTGTTGCTCTATGTCATATTTTATCTTGCATGCGGCTTGCCAATTATGAGATTGTCCAACATTCCATGGGATCACTAAAGGGCGGAAAGTAGAGATGTATTTAGCAGTAACAAACTTAGACCACAAAGAATTAGTAGTCCTCAACCTCCACTCTTATTTATCTATGAAAGCTAACATATATCTTCAAGGCTTCTAAAATTGGCTCCAACTTTCTCATATGGATAACACAAGTTATCCCAGAACACCCAATGGTATTTGTTATTATTGTCTTGACCAGACCAAAATAGCTTCCAGAGTCCATTTGGTAGGATGAACAACAACAAGAATGTGAGAGTTAAGCGCCAACAAAATGTGTTTGATAAGACTGGCTCTCCCACCCGTGGATAAAAGTTTCAGATTCCACTATTTGATCTTGTTGACAATTTTGTTGATCATATTAGACTAAATCTCATTTTTCTTTTTACCAGAATAGATGGGCCAACCTAAGTATTTTATAGAAAGTTCCTCGTATCTCATGTTAGTAAGTCTCTTAATTCTAGAAATGATTCCAATACTAGTGGAGGGGGCCATGGAAAAAATATATTTGGTCATGTTAATTTGTTCTCCAGAAACCTGTTCATAAGTGGCTAGGGTTGATAAAATAAAATTGATATTACCTCTCTCATCATTGTAGAAAATTATAGTATCATCTGCAAAGGTAAGATGATTGATTTGGGGGCCTTCCTAGTTCATGTAAAAACCAATATACATGTTGTTATTCATAAGATTATTGAGAAGAGTAGAGAGCAATTCTGCACTTAGAATAAATAAGAAAGGAGATAGGGGGTCGCCTTGTCTTAAACCTCTTTCTCACTTAAAGAAACCATACCTTCCACTATTTACCATAATACTATACCAGTTATTGGAGATATAGCTATATATCAACTCGATCTATTTTTCAGAGAAACCTAATTTTTTTTAGCATTAGAGAAGGGAAAGTCCAAGAGACCTTGTCATATACTTTGGACATGTCAAGCTTTATAATCATATTCATATTATTCCTCTGCTGACTTTTTTTTCTATGTTGTTGACAATCTCTTGAGTGAGAAGGATATTTTTTGTGATATACCTGCTTTTTACAAACCCACTCTGATTTTGGGAAATGATTCTAGGTATGATAGCACTTAGTTTATTGTTGAGTAACTTGCAATAATTTTAGAGGAGACATTGCAAAGGCTTATAGTCCTTATGCCTGCAAGGGATTAGGGGGATTCAACCTTGGGGAGCATCACTAAACATGTGTGGGTAAAGAATTTTGGAAGAGGAGCACCATTGAAAAAAGCCTTGATAGCATTAAATATATCTTGACTGATCATTTCCCAAGCAGTTTGGTAGAATTTACCATTTAAGCCACCAGGTCCAGGGGCGCTATCAGGATCAATAGAGAACGCACAATCTTTTATTTACTCCATGGTAGATGGAGAGATAATGTTAGCATTATCTTTTTCTGTGATGGACCTCTGAATAGCATCGAGTGCACTATAATCGGTACATTCAGCATTAGGATTAAACAAGTTCTAAAAGAAATCCACAACATTATTGGCCACAACTTCTATCCCTTTAATTATCTTACCTTTCTCATTTTTCTCTTTTGAATGTTCAACTTTTTCCTCTTGTTCTTGATCACTGCATGAAAAAATGAAGTATTAGCATCACTATCCGAAAGCCATATGACCCTGTCTTTTTGCCTGGATATAGAGTCTTTAAGCTTTAAGAACTTAGTAAACTCAGCCTTAGCTTTGGAAAGATTATGTCTGTTTTCCTCATTTGAATTATTGACCATAACTTCTTCCAAATTCCTGATTAGGATCTCCAGCCTTTTAGTTTTATTGTAGATATCCCCAAAGGCTTGTTCGGACCAATTACTAAGAGCGGAGCAAATATTCTTGATTTTTTGATACAATATGCAAAGAGGGTTCCCAATAATATTGTAAGACCAGTCATGTTGGACAGTGCTGAGGTAGTTTTCATGATCTACCCAAATATTTAAAAATTTAAAGTACTTTACAAAATCTCTATTGGAAGACCCTGCTTCTATAAAAAAAGGAGTATGATCAAAGCTCGTCCTTGAAAAGTGAGTGACCGAGGTGTTTCCAAAGTCATCAAACTAATCTATATTATACACCAACCTGTCAAGTCTCTGCCGTATAGTGTTAGGAGGGTCTCATTGTCACACCAAGTGAACTTAGACCCAAAAAACCAACATCTTGGAGACCACAATCTAAAAGACACATTAGAAAATCTAAACCATCTTCCGTTCTATAGGACATGCCACCAACTTTCTCACCACTACTAGTAATAGTGTTGAAATCTCCTACTACACACCAAGTACCATTTATAACATGAGAAATATTTCTCAGATCATTACATAGTGACATCCTCATATTTTTATCACACTTAGTATATACAATAGAGATAAAAAAGGGAGGTTCTGGGAGGTTAAGAAAGTTCAATAAGAATATATTGTTCTTTGTCATCTAGGATATCAATGTTGAGATCAGAAGACCAAAACACCAAAATTTTGTTTGAACGATTGAAATAAGAAGAATGGAAGCCTAGATACCTTTTGTATTTCTCAATATAATATTTCTTGAAGTAGCCATAGATTCTTGAAGGAAAATAATAGGAAGTTTATATTGATGTGTAAGAATTTTGAGCCTTTCACGGGCTCCTTGTGAGTCAATTCCTCTAATATTCCATGATAGTGTATTAAACATGGGAAATATTAGTAGAATTGTCTTTTGAGTCACACATGTTATGCTTTCTACTTCCTTTAAGAAAGCTAACAACTTTTCCCACATTAGAGCTTAACATTTCTCTTGTAGATAAATTGTTGAAGTAGTTGACAGTTTGATGAATAGTGTTTTGAGACACTATTCCTTTTGAACTAATTTGGGAATCTGTCATGCCTCTAGACATCTCATCATCAGATTTTGACTCTTCATGTTCTTCTAATAGGGATTCTAGTATGGTTTCAATAGTGATCTTGGTGTTTCCCCTATCATCCTTAATGACAGTATCTTCAATGATGGAAAGATCTCCACTTTCCCCTTGGGTAGCTTGGGAGCCAATTAGATGTTTCTCAGTATCCTCCTTATCTTTTCTCTGTAAAATAGAATTATTTAGGTTTGGATCTAGGCTAAAGTTTTTTGCAGTGACACTATCAACATCGTTCTGACGGAACTGTTCCAAGCAAAGGTTGGAGAGGGGTATGGCCTGGCCACACTGCTAACAAACTTTTTTTAGTTATTCCCATTGTTATTCAACTCATATTTATTTAAATTTGCCAGATTACCTTGCATAGTCTCATAGTGATTCTCAATTTCAGGGAAAACAAATTCTTTTGTAGCTTTAACCTTGGCCACCTTACTCTCAATCTTTAGAAGTCTTGACCTACCCCTTTTCTTTTTGGGTTCTACCTTTTTGTTTGGGTTTTGGTTCATGTGCAAGGTGCTAAATGAGAGTTGCTCTAGTATATTAATGGGTTTTACCCCTTCCCGATCCATCGCAATATCTTCATATATAACCTCTTGAGTATCAGGGAAGCATTGGAATTCTGTATAGATATGTTATCTTGGTGGCAGAGAGTTTTAGCACTTGCTACAACTGAAAAGTTTTCTGATGTATTTCCTCTATTATCCATTGTTTTATTGTAGGCACTTCTCCCTCTTCTTCTAGTGACTTCTTGCCAACCAAGTTCTTTATAATTGCCTTCCGAAATTACAGTAACTTGTTTATCTTTCGTGGACTCAGTAGGCATTTGAGAGGCTGGTCTATGAATGCTATCAATCTGCATTGGAGACTCACTAGAGGTCTGACCAACATTAACCTTGGTGTTATAAGGTTTGTGAGAGGATTTTGTTCCATTATTTTTGTTCTTTTGGAAATTTCCTTGATCCGTTTTTGGTGACTAGAATTTTTCAGACCGGGATGGAGAACCCTGCAACATGAGTCATTATGCCCCTGCACCTTATAGTTAAAAAAATAGGTCGGGATGCTACCAAACTCCACCTTTTGAGTTAGTAAAACTGTTGAGCGATTAGTCTTCTTAATTTCAATAAGGACTTCATGAACAAGAGTTTTGGCCAAATCAATCTTAACTTTCACCATGGCCGTAACTGCTCTCGACTTAGTATTCGTGGACTTATCCATTGCTAGAGGGATCCCTACCGGACTCACTATTCTACAAAGGGCATTCTATTTGTAGAAATGCCATGGGAGATCCAAATGAGTGATCCAGACATGGGCAAAGGTAGTCTTTGGCTCAGGTTTGAAATTGGTGTCCATTTGACAAATTTCATAACATTTTCCCCTATTTGAAGGAATTCCCTTGAAATCACATTCATATGGTCCTCCTGAGACTCGAAATCAATAAATACATGTCGCATACATAGGCACCAATTCGAATTCCCCCTACTGGAGTCAATTTAGAAAATTCTTCATGAATGAAATCAATAGAGGGGTCTGATTCGAATGAAGTTACCGATGATTGTCCATTTGCACGTTGACGCCAAAAGTTTATTTTTTTCTTTAGTGAAATTACCACGGGTTTTCCTTCTTGTATTTTGTATGGCCTGTAGGTGAGCCAATCCTCTTTTGTGGAATGCTAGACGCATTACACAGAGCATAAGCATATGATTCTTTATCTCTATTGCTCTAGGTATTGTTATCCGACGTGTCCGAGCTCGGGCACTGCTATGAGGAGGTTCCATCTCCCATGGTTGGAGTTGGGACCTATGGATTCTTTATTTTTTTGGACTAATTTTCCTTATACCCAGGCCCCGTAGAGAAATTAAGTAGTTGGTCAGAGTTTGAGTATAATTTGAGCTAGGTTCTAATCTTTGAAAATTGGTGAGACACCCAAAAGTTACTCTCGTTGTTGTTGTTGGGGAAGGAGGCGGGGGAAAGGAAGAGCTTCAGTTGGGTTAAGATTGCCTGCTGTGGTGGTTATGTTCAATTACTTACGCCACCACGAAAGAGATGAGCACGAGGATTGAGACGACGCGTGAGACACGTTTTATCCCTACCAAAACTCAGTAGCCATTTGGCCATGAGTAATTTTTTATTTTTTTCGGAAAATTATTTCACTTTAGTGAAAAAAGTGAAAACTGTGGTGTCTGTCAAATGAGAATTCCAAATACAATTCCGAAATTGTATTTGGAATATTTTCACTTTTTTCACTCATACTTTACTCACAAAATTTCAAAACAATTTTAATTTATATTAATGGTCAAATATAACTCCAACTTCAACTTCAACTCCAACTCTAAAAAATTATAATTTTAATGGCCATATGGCAACAAGGCCTTATTAAAAAGTAGGAAATTTTTTTTTTAGAAAAATGATCTATTAAGAATTAATTAAGAAAAGAAAAACCAATAAAATGAGGGCGCGAATATCAGCTTTCCCGCGCTTGCAACTATTTTTGTCAAGTATTTGTTTCTTTTTACAGGTCTGTGCCAAGTGTGGTGTTTCTAGCTGCAGTGTTTGCTAGGGTTCTGCTGCTGCGCCACCACACTTACGTTATGGAAATTCATGAAATTGCTCAGCTCCTCAACCAAACTCTGAGCCCCAATGGTGCCATCATCAACGCCTCCACAGATGCTCTCGATCGCCTCTCTACTCTCCCAGAGTTTCCCTTCGCTCTGCTCTCTATAGCCACAGGTACTCTGGATTTCGGATGTAGAGTAATTCATCTGATTATGCTTTTACATTACTGTTAAGTTAATGTTTGTATATTGGATGACCATTTGCATAGGAGGTGAGAACGGAGGTCAGAAAGTAGCTGCAGCCACGTATCTCAAGAACTTCACTAGAAGAAACGTTGATACAAATTCAGGATTCTCCAAAGAGTTTAAAGATGCATTTGTTCGCGCTCTGCTTCAAGCAGAACCTACGACTCTTAAAATATTAGTTGAAGCTGTAAGTGATAATTTTTTGTTCTTTTGCCTGTAATTAATGATGATTTTGTTTTAATTGTGTTTTGTTCTCTTTGTTTTCAGTTTCGCTCAATTATTGCAGTGGAGTTTGTGAAGGAGGATGCCTGGCCTGAGCTTGTGCCCGAGCTAAGGTCCGTCATTCAGTGCAGTGATCTGATTGATAAGAATCCAAATTCTGAATGGAAAACCATCAACGCATTCACTATTCTTCATTCATTGATTAGACCCTTCCAGGTACTTTAACTATATTCTGAATCCAGGTTCATTTCCTTTTTCTTGTCAACCTTGTAGGGGAATTCACTCTCTAAACTTGGCAACTTATTTTATGTCCCGTGGCAGTACTTTTTGAATCCAAAACTTGTGAAGGAGCCAGTTCCACCACAGTTAGAACTTATTACAAGAGAGATCCTTGTACCCTTACTTGCTGTATTTCACCTCTGCACTGACAAGGTTCACATAATTAATTTCCTACATTCTTCTTCCTCTATGTATGTATTTCCATTACTTTTAGAGTATTTTGGAAGTGCTGACTCACTGCTGGATGGAATAGGTATCATCAGATGCCCAACACATATCACAACTGCAGACAGAAGCTATCCGTCTCATCATATGCAAGTGCATCTATTTTGCGGTGAGGATAAACTTAAAACACATGATGTTTGATCCATGAAAGCTCAACTATCATTTGAGCTCTAGGTTCTGTTTTCATTTTTTTTCTTATGAATTTAGCTGACACCATATTGGACACACACCTTCTGGATATAGAAAAATAACAAAAACATTAAGAAGAAAATTGCTTGAAATAGTTATCAAGCATATTGAGGAGAGGAAGCTGATTATACGTGTAAAAGTAGTTCTGCTCAAAATGGGAATTAGGCATCAGTAATGAGTTGAATTGATTTGTTTGCATGTGATTTGAATCTTTGAAACGTAAGTGCATTTAGACATAGCTTGTGCCAGGACGATAGATTTTGTTTCATTCAAAACATTGGTTACTTGGTTTACTGTGGAAAAGTCTTGTTTCGTTTAACATTGTTTTTGAAAAAAGAAACAACAGTTTACAACATACACCATCGAAGTGATCTGAATGGTCAGATCAGATATCAATGCACTATTTTCTTCTTTTCAAGACTATTTAAATTACTAGGAGGAATTCTTAAACCAATATCTCTTTTTATGTGTCCAAGTAATATTTATCTGGAGGCATCTTTCTTCCTCTAAGAAGATTTCTGTTGTGAACCTGGTTTGAGCAGCATTATAATCATAAGTCCATCAATTTTATAGGTGAAGTCTCACATGCCATCTGCCTTGGCTCCTTTGCTTCCTTCTATTTGTCAAGATCTAATACAGATTCTGAATTCCTTAAGTTTTGATGGTGGCTTGACTTGCAAAGCTGGGTATTCTTTGCGGATGAAGACTGCAAAGAGAAGTCTGCTAATTTTCTGTGCTTTAGTCTCTCGGCACCGGAAGTTCGCTGACAAGTATGCTGTCAAAAATGCATTTTATTTGCTTCAGAATGAAAATATAAATATCCTGGTTTTCCCTCAATTTCTTATCATCTTACAATGACAGACTGATGCCTGATATGGTGAAATGTGTTTCCGAAATTGTCAAGCATAGCACAATCATCAGTGTAAGTCTTATGAGTATAGCTTGATAGTTTTACAAAAATGAACTTTCGTGTCAGGTGTTTCATAATGTTATTTTTTTATTCAGCATGCTACCGTGGGAGTCTCCGTTCTTGAACTTCACTAATGTTGTGTCATTAAAGCAGGAATATCTGCTTCATCTCAATATCTGTTTTCTGTCAAGACTGTCTCATGAACTTTTATGCTGTTTTTCTTAAATGCTGTTCCCACACACTTTTCTCGTCTTTCTTCCTGTGATCATTTTTATTTTCTATATTCTCTCTTCATCTACTTATTCCTTCGGCGCAGAAACTGGATCAGCTGTCGGAAAGGATTGTGTCATTGGCCTTTGATGTTATTTCTCATATTTTAGAGACAGGTCCGGTAAGTTTGTTCAGTTGTCTCCATCAAAGTTTCTCTTTTGCTTGACCAGTTTGTTGTAGTTCTAGCAGGCGATGTTTTATTTTCCTGGTTGTTTCTTTCGCCTTCCTTGCTTCCTTCTCTTTTTAGGCATTTCTGCTAGTTTCATGGTTTCTCTTCTATTGGAAAGGACTTCTATGGTTGGTGCCTGCTACTTTTCAAGTTTCAAAGACAAAGTATATTTATTATCATCATCTGAAACAGGGATGGCGACTGGTTTCACCTCACTTTTCATCCTTGCTGAATTCTGCAATCTTCCCAGCTCTTGTGAAGAATGAGAAGGTCAGCTATTCCACGAATTTGCCTTCCGGAGAAGCTCTCTGTCTATGTACATGTGATTCTTTCTTTTGTTGTCGCATACTCTTCAGAAGTTCTGATTAAAGGCTTAACTGCCTGCTAAGTAGGACACAGCAGAGTGGGAAGAAGATCCAGATGAGTACATAAGGAAAAATCTTCCGTCTGACCTTGTATGTTCAAATCTTTGATTTCCTTATAAGCTGTATACTCTAAACATTCTCAGCAAATTGTCTGATTTTTATGATCCTGCAGGAAGAAATTTCTGGCTTCAGAGATGACTTGTTTACAGCAAGGAAAAGTGCTTTAAACTTGCTTGGTGTTATTTCATTATCAAAGGTTAGTTTTCTATAATTGATGTTGCTCAAGCTTCTTCTATTAAAATGCACATAGTTATCTGTAATTTTCTTGGACCTCTAGGGACCTCCAGTAAAGACTTCTATAGCCTCATCAAAGCGTAAGAAAGGAGAAAAATATAAAAGAAAAGGTTACAGCTTGATGGGGGAGTTGTTGGTGCTTCCGTTCTTGTCAAAGTTTCCTGTTCCCACTGATAACAGAGAAAGCACAGTAAATGAGTGAGTAAACAAAACTATGATATCAACTCCTTTAACTTTGTAATTTCTGTTCTTATATCACTGCACATCAATACTGATGAATCTATTCAGAAAGTTCTCCACCGTTTGGAAGCTATTTTTTTTTTTCTATTAAAGTTCTAAGAATCATTATATTTGAACTTTAGAAGTCTTTGGACTGTAAGGTGGCATAAGCCGTAGAGTGCTCGCTCTAATGTCATGCCATTAACAAATTGTCCTACTTTGCTTTTCCATTTATCCTGACCCTTTTTATCTTTTTCTAACCTTAATCATGCTTGCATCCTGTATACGAGATTTACTTTCATTTCCTTGTCTAAACTTTGTCAGATATTATGGAGTCCTGATGGCCTATAGCAGCCTTTTAGATGTAAGGAGAGATCATACTATTATTTCTAAATATAACTTTTTGTAATTAAAAAGTTGTGTACTTCTATTTCTTATCTGGCATTGTATTTACAGTTTCTAACAGAGCAGAATCCTGGATTTACGGAAACTCTAGTTAAGACTCGGGTGCTACCATTGTATGGAACACCAACTCCTCAACCATATTTAATTGCCACTGCAAATTGGGTCCTAGGAGAGCTTGCTTCATGTCTTTCTAAAGTGAGATAGCTGCCTTGATGATACTTTTTAACATTTTACTTTGCGATTAGATGTTTTGTGGAGTAAGTTCCTTTTTTCTCTTTCCACAACAGGGTTTGAGTTCTGATATTTATTCTTCATTAGTGAAAGCGTTAACAATGTCAGATATAGGGGGTGTTTCTTGGTATCCTGTGCGGGTGACAGCTGCTGCTGCCATTGCGCAACTTGTTGAAGTAAGTGTGTAAAATGGCTATCTGTTTTATCGACCTGAAGTATGATAGTCTCACTAATGCTTGACCTTTTGGTACTGCAGAATGAGTACATGCCACCTGAGTGGTTGCCACTTCTTCAAGTGGTTTGTCATAGAATTAGTAATGAGGAAGAAGATAGCTCCATTTACTTTCAGCTTCTAAGTACTATGGCCGAAGCTGCAAATGAAAAAATTTCACCTCATATTCCAGATATTGTTTGTCTGTTGGTTAGACAAATCTCAAAGAACTTGCCTTCAGATCTGGAACCATGGCCTCAGGTATTTTTTATGTATCCGACATATTTGTATTTTTCTTCAACAAATCATTTGATGATTCTAATTATCATTTTGGTAACTGGCATGAAAATCAGAACATTTCTCGTGTACATTTCATGTAGTTATGTGGTTCACTATTCATTGTTTTTACTAAATATCGGTTGGATTGCTCACACTTTCGTTCAATGACATCATCTTTCTCAGTGCTGTTGCATATGATATCACATGGTCAGGATATCAAGAGCCATTACTGTGATAGGAATAAGGCTAAACTGTCCGATTCCTTCTTGTTACTGAAATGCCTTGAGACGATCTTATGTCGCTTTTTTATCCTCCCCAGTTAGTTAATGCATTGTTATGTTCTAGATTCAACATCACTCTTCACTCAAATCTGAAATTTAGAAAAATGAACTCATCCACATGTATAATTGAAGGCATATTGAGTTCTGAAATTACTGACCTGTGTCTGATAGATGGTGGAACAGTGCTTTGCAACACTAGCAGTGATGGCCCAGTGTTGGGAAGATTCGGCATCTGAAGAAAATGGGCAGGATGGTTCTAGTCAATTGTGGCTTTCTGGTCAGGCCACCATGATGAGAGCATTTTCAGATCTCCTACAGCATGTGTGGCTGAGATCTGCTCCACTGATGGTTAGTCTTGAGCCATGTATCAAAATTAATTTGAGAGTAAATGACAAGATCACAATACAAAATGACAAGATCACAATACAAACATGTACGCAAATATATTCCATTTTTTACTTTTCCGTCAATGCAGTATACTCAGTACTTCAGTAAAGTATTTCCGTCGTATGCCTGTAACATCATGATTGAAGCCAGTTCAAGTTCATTTGTCTATATTGAAAATCAATCACCTTAGTTGTGGATGCAGCTTAACTTTAGTGCTTATTCTGCAATAGATGTTGTTTTGTATTCTAAATTCCATACCAAGCTTAAATAGATTACGTCTTTTGGCTTCTCATGCATAACCCACAGCTGTACATATATTGATGGAAGCTCGGGTAGGTTTATCTGAGAAGGGAGTGGCTGCCTACTGGATCTTCGACCACGCACAAAAAGAAACTCCAGATACATGAGATCTTTATCTTCGAATAAGATTTCCATTCCAGCAGTGGTTTCGGTAGATATCTTACCACCAGAGTCTCTCTTTTCCGATCCAGTTCCTCCACCAACAAGAACCCTAGTTAGATTCAACTTGTACTTAAACTGGTGACTGTCAAAATTCCTATTCATATTGCCTTTGTATTGGGCACTACGGAGTAGAAGATAATGGAGTGATAAAAGGATTTAATTTATCTTTTGTTTTTTTGATATACTCAAATCTCTTGTTATCTTTCATATATTGTTTCCAATTAACAGGAACATGAGGTTGCCTTCTCAGTGCCCCCTTCATCATGTGTCGATGACTGCTCCACATTACTTGGTTTCATTTTGCAAGGAATTATCCAAACTGACGATCTTCTGAAGCTAAAGGTCTCAGAGCTAATGCTGGTCTGGTCATATCTCATTGCTGATTGGCATGCATGGGAGGAGATAGAGGATTTTTCAATCTTTAACTGTATTAAGAAAGCTGTTAGCCTAGATAGGAAATTTTCTTTGAAGAACTTTCTAGTGGGGAAGATGCCATTGTCTCCTGCTCCACCTGTTCCCCAAAAATCCATCCTTGAAGGAATTGGTGCATTCATTACAGAAGCTTTCTCACAATATCCATCTGCAGTATGGAGAGCATCCTCTTGTGTCCACATTCTGTTACATACTCCCAGTTACTTACCTGAAGGAGAAGGTGTCAAGCAATCTTTGGTGATTTCCTTGTGTCAGGCTGCATTTTCTCGTTTTAGAGAGATTAGAGACAAACCTGTCCCACTATGGAAACCTTTGTTGCTTGCAGTAGCGTCTTGTTATTTATGTTTCCCAGATATTGTAGAGAAGATATTAGAGGGCATTGAACATGAAAGCTTTACAAGCTTTCTATCTGCTTTGGCAATTATCTCAACAAGTAAATTTGAGCATAGTTTGTCATCAGAGTCTGAGATCAAGTTGGTAGGTTAGTATTCTATTTCTTTTTACCCAACTACTTCTTAAGATTTTAACGCAATTATGGACTTCCCCCTTGATTCTCTCATGGGGCAACAGATATTTTGGTGATGCCATGGCTTTACATGAGCCATTTTTGTTTGTTCTGGAAAATGCTGTTGTTATATCTAGATCTGCTTATGTCTCCACAACTACGATGCATGTCATTAGATTGCAATCTAACACTAATTTTTTTTATACCTCGCGGTTAACTATCGTGTTTTTCCTTGCTTTGCCTTTTAAGTATTCAATTTTTCTTCTCTTAATTGAGTGTAAAGAGCCTTCTCCTAAGAGTCTCATCAGCACTGTCTCTATGTCTTTTTTTTTTTTCTATTATGATTTTACCAGTGATGGCACTGGCGCAATCTCTTGACAAGCTGATAGGACGGCTAAATGAAGGGAGTTCATTGCTACATGATTGCTTTACATCATTGATGGAAGCATTTCTGAAGTATAAAGAACTGGAAGAAGAAGAGGAAGGTGAAGAAAGTGAAGATCAGGCTTCTAGTGATGAGGAAACTGAAGATGATGACGAGGTTAGTTCACCAAACTAATTTTGTCTTGTTTAATTATCTTTAGTTACCCCCTCCCCCTACTCCACCCACACTTTTTTTCCTGTCAGATAGACTCTGTTTACATGGTAATCATGTTCGTATGACTGACTTTTCATAATGGTCAAAGTGTCTATTTGTAGAACATATGTTATAGTCTGGTTTTTGGGTTACTGAAATAGAAGTGACTGATGAGTCTTTACATTCGGGATAATTTGTTAGCCTTCTGACATGAGCTTTGTCTCATTAGAAAATTGTAGCTCTTTGCTTAATTGTGGTCCTTCCATGTAAGTTGAATTTTTCTCACATTTCACCCGCTTTCTTGATGGAAGCACATTTTTCTTTTCATAAAAGAACACATTATGGCCACATTGGGGCAACTTTTAATGGTTTTCACGATGTGCATGATTCTTTGGTTTTGGGGATAGAAACGCAGGTGTAACAACTCATGCAATTTGCTAAAGCTTTTGAGTTGGTGATAGCTAACTTGTGCTTTCTTAAGAAGGAAAACCACTTGGTTACCTTCCGTAGCACGGTGACTAAAACTCACATAGATTACAAACTCTTGGGAATGGTGATAGAGGCCTTTGTAAGGACTGAAAGTTTATCTCGAGTGAGAATCTTACTACTCAACATAAGCTTTTGGTGATGGACTTGGAGATTAAGCACGGAAGAGGAAGAAGAATTTATATGATTGTCCAAGGATTGAATAGGGTGGATTTATACTATATCTCGGGAAATGAGGGAGAAGTTAATGGTGATGGGGGCGTGAAGGAGAGTGGGGATGCGGGGAACATGTGGAATAAGATAACTAGTTGCATTAGGGAAGCAACTAGAGAGGTGTTGGGGTGTAGAGGGGTAACTTTAGTGGTCGCCGAGGCATTGGTGGTGGAATGGAGAACTCCAAGACAAAGTAGAAGCAAAGAAGGTTGCTTATGTAAAGTTGGTGGAATGCAAGGACGAGGAAGAGAAGTGGTCAAATAAGGAGATTTATAAGGTGGCGAAGACGGAGGCTAAGCTAGCGGTTACATTAAGTAAAATGACATCTTTTAAGCTATTGTATACTAAACTAAGGGACAAAAGGCAAAGATACGAAACTATATAGGCTCGCGAATGCGAGGGAGAGAAAGGTTCAAGACATGGATCAAATGAATTGAATCAATAATGGGGAAGGTAGGTTGTCGGTGGAAGAGACGCTCATTAAGCAAATATGGAAAGCTTACTTCCATAAACTATTGAATGAAGAATGGCAAAAATATTGTGTTGGATGATTTGGAGCTCTCCGAGACATTGAGATTTGGGGTATTGTAGGTGTTTTAAGATCAAAGAAGTTAAGTGTGCTATTAGTAGAATGAGTAGGGGAAGAGCGATCAGACCAGATGAGATTTTGGTGGAGGTTTGAAAAGGCACAAACAGGTTAAGTATTGAATGTTTAACTGGTTTGTTTAATGTCATCTTTAAGATGACAAAAATGTGTGAAGAATGGATTTGGGGTGAAATGGTTTTGTTGCATAAGAACGAGAATGGCATCCAACATTATAACAATTACACAATTATCAAGTTGCTAAGCCATTATGAAAGTTTCACACCCCAAGCCTACACCCTTGATGTGGTCGACGCTCGATGCCATTGCTGGCTTGATCGTACTCGTACCATAGCATGAAACATGAGCATACCACTAAACATGAACAAAACATGATTTAAAAGCATTCAAGAGATAGGTTTTATATTGAAGATTTTTTCATAAAAATGAAATACTGAATTTTCATGTAAGATGAAATGAAGTCATACTTGAAAGTAAAACATTAACTGACTCTCTGTCTGTCTATGAAGCCTCTAACATGAATGAAATAGTGACTACCGGGACAAGGCCCCCGGTATAACTTTATTAACTAATATAAAGCTACTAACTGCAGACTAAGTTCTCTAAAAGTAAGAAGGGATCACCAATAGCTGGAAGTGGAGAGTTTACTGTGTTTGCCGATCACATGTTTGAGCTCTTGAATATGCATTATTGAAAGATGCAACGCCAAATGAGTTTAAGTACATCAATACATGGAATGTACTATATGTAAAATGTCAAAAAGAAATATGACATAGAATTATGAATAGAAATAGGGACAACCACTCGAGTAAGATCATGGAAGAGAACTAAAATCAATAGATTGTTCAAAGTTTAGGACTTCCATCCTCTTTTTGTTTGTTATGGGAGTTTAAGGATGTAACCGGCATAAACCACCATGTGAGCGCATGGGGGATTGATCTAGGCCCGATCAGCTAAGCCATCCCATACCTTGCCGCATATAGGATACATGTCATGATTTTGCTAGCAAAGGGATTCATAATAAGCCCTTACCAAGGGCACATGATGGAGTTGCTCAAACCAATAGTATGATCCATAACCTACATCGGCAAATGTAATTTTATGCATTCAACATTTAGACTTATGACTTCTCGATTAACCATTTAGCTCCGTTAAGTTCATCTTATCATAGTTTAGCCCTTGAGACTCATGTTTATAATTTAGCCCTTCGGCTCATGTTCATAAGTTAGTCCTTAGCTATGTTCATAAGTTATTCCTTGGCCATGTTCATAAGTTACAATTCAGTAACATCTCTTGAGATTGTAGAGATCATGTCACTTGTCATAATTCATAAGTAAGAGGTTCTTATCATTATGTCATAATAATACATAGTCAAAGTTCATGTCATAAGATCATAAAGTTACATTGTTGAAGTAGTTAGGAGATTTCACAAATTGGCTACAATTATATGAATCTTGTCCTTTTTAAAGCTATCAAACGAAATCATAAAGACTTAGTATTCAGCTTAAAGATCATTCCGTTTCCATAGACAATCATGAAATCATGTAGAGAACCTATAAGGATCATATAGATAGAGAAATTTTATAAGAATGGAATATCTGCGTAGAGGGTTCTTGGAATTCATGTGGAATCATGAAGGATTCAAGGCATGGGGGTTTTGCTTTAACTCTAGTTCGTTCATAGGAGACAACTTGTGAACATAGGTGCAAAATTCATGGGAAGAATAAGATGAAGGGTAGCTACCTTACTTGCTTCTAGTTAATAGAGGATGCTAGAACTTGAAGAAAAATTCCCTCGTTTTGCTCCTTATAGAGTCTTGAGCATAATTTTCTTGAAACCCTTGTAGTTTAGGTTGGAGAGGGGAAAGGAATGAGAATGTAAATTTATAAGTGTTTTCCTTTGTTGATAGCGGGTTTTAAAACATGTATAATGAGTATCCAAATGTTGGAGAACGAAAATACCCTTAATTGGACGGAGTGTAAATCATTACTACCCAAGGTGCTGCTGTGTTCATCGTGCTACCTAAGCAAGGTGATGGGCAAGGCGCCGGCTTGTCTAGGCCGACTGTCATCCTTTGAACTTGGGGGTTGAAGTTGGAAAACCCTACTTGGAAATGAAATTTGCCTCTTTCTCTATGGTTTTGCTAAGTATCAATTGTGTTTGGATGAATGAGGGACTTAGGGTAATATTAGGTTTAATAGTCAGCCTTGAAAAAGTTACGTTTTGATGTTAAAAGAATGGAAAAAGACCAAACAACCCTTTTAAAATTGTGTGGAAAGTTGCTGCAATCGGTCCCTACGACTCATGTGACAGCCTGTTGGGTTGTGCCACGGGTTGTGGCCTGAGTCGTCGTCTAGGGTTTGATTTTTTCTTCCCTCAACATTGGTAGCAAGCCACTCCATGGCTCGTAGGGCCATGCCACGACCCGTCGACGATAGCTTTGATAGTGCTTCAGTAATGGCCATAACTTCTTACTTTGATACCGGATTAACGAACAATTAGATGCGTTGGAAAGATAATTCAATTATCAATCATTTGGTGGGTTTTGAGCTAAAAAATACTTCAGAATCTAGGAGTTATGCTCGTTTGAAGTTGACTATAGCAAGATTCTTTACAAGAAATCAATTGGTAACGGAGCTTTTGACTTGGCTATGAGCTAGGAGTTACTTCTGGCCTTAATACATGTCTTAATCACTTCTCATACTATCAAAACATGAAGTTTGATTCTATATATACTTAACATTCTTCATTTCGTTTTGCACACACATCGGGCATGTTCTAGACACCCACATGCGAACATGGATTAAAGCTAAACCTCACACACATGTCACATGTTCAAATCTAGATGGATCCTTATGGATTCTCATTCAAGCAATAACACAAATCCAAAATTAAGCTAAAATCATATGAGAGTCGCATAAATGAGCCTAAGTGTCTCACAAGTAATCGTTCAACTCATCACACATGCTTTCAATTCAAACCACACTTGTACCATATAGTCATGCGACCTATAAGAGCAGTTAATCTCAAATTAGTGAAAGGGTTCTACTTCCAACACTCTATCCATGACTATTTTTCTCTTAAGACGATCGTCATCCATCCATCATCGAGAAAAGTACTTAACTATGTCTTTATTGTGCAACGTACTAAAAAAACAAAAAAATTTGAAACCCGGTTTAAAGGGACTATCCTCGGGAAAAGTATCGAAAACAAAAGTCGAGGAACCCAAAAGCAAAACAACTAATACCAAAAACAATTACTACTACTAAATCTTAAAAGTCAATAAGGTACAAATTACTACTTATCACAAACCACAATGATCCGACTAGCAACAAATTCATCAAAACACTGAAACAAGATACCAAAGTACGTAGTAACAAACATGCAAAAAGTAAACAACCCAAGGAAAACTTTTGCCCCCACTGTGCACTGTGGACAGTGCACAACAAAAAACATAAACAAAAAATTTGGAAAAAGTTTTTCTTGTGCTTTAGTCATCACTCTCATCTACATCGGGACTAGATATCCCGCCTTGGAATCCTCTTGGTCAGAATCTATCTCCACGTCAGAATCAACTAGCAAGTGCTCGTCATTTGCAGGAACATCGTCATTTATTGACTCTCTAAATGTTGGACCAACCCGATACATGGCTTTTGCATGGTCATTCATAGGATAGTTAATATCCAACTGTCTCAGCTCATCTGCATTGAGTGGGTGTCCGCCACACATCATCATCAGCTCAGTCATGCCATTGAGGTGGCAAAAGAAGCCATCATCACGTGCATTTCTCTCGGCAGTGGTGAGAATCGGTCCATGGGTGGAATCAGGCTTTTTCACCTTGTACACATCAACCCCTCTCATGTTTCTAGGAGGCTTGTAATCCATCGGGTCTTCCTCGACCCCATTATCCTTCAAAAATTGTTACAAGACCACCAAAATTGAACCTAAAGCCATTGTGAACTCGGGCTTTCCTCTCATTGCTGATCTAATCACTGCACTAACGTTAATAGGGACATTAGTTATCAAAGCAAAAACTAGACATAACCGGTACTGCGTGACATTAGTAAAGTGAGACCCTGGAATCAAGCAAGCACCAACAATCCGCATCCAAATCTGAGCTTCTTTGTTAAAGTGAGCATAAGGGTAGGTTTTGTGATTTCCCTTATCTGTGTGGTGTTCCCGTTTAGCAGTTGATCTAGGCCCACAAAGAGTGACGAATAGCTGTGTGGTGTTCCCATTGAAACGAGTCTCTGTTTTCGGGTACTCAGACTTCCCCTACTCTTGACTCGTAGACATGCACCATCACATAGCCATTATGACACAGTATTCTTGTTGAGCACTACTATAGTTCACAAACAAGTCACACCAAACTTAACAAATATGCATCACCAACACAACTCCATTATACTTACAAACATTTTTCACCATAATGCACTTCACTCCGCATCAATTATCAAATTAAGCACGGAGCAATATTTCAAATTGCACATTAAGCACATTACTCTCACATAGGCTCGCTCATTGGAAAATTTTGGTCCAAACAATGATAACCCATATAAGGAAACAACTACCCACTTCAACCAAACCAGCCCCATTCATTCCCTAAAAGTAGTTTCCTGCTAGAATTTGGCACACCCATAAGCACCACAATGACATTAAGCACGGTGTTCATCACCCAAGGTTCAAAGATGCAAACTAGAACACATTCTCACACATTTACACATTTAACACACGAAAGTATCAAACTAAAAGCACCTATTTCAACAAAATAACCAAAACAAGCTTAAGAGTTCATCAAAACATACCTTGGATTGAAGAAGTAAGTGAAAAAGAATAGAAAATTTGGTTAGGGTTGGTGCGTCGCGCATTGGGTTTGAAAGGAGAGGAAGAAGCAGCGCAAATGGGAATGAAAAGAGGGTGAAAATCAGGTGTGAGGGTTTTAAAATAAGCTTACCTGGTTGGGTTGACCCGAATTAATTAAAACAAGATTTAGGAAAAATTGAGGGGTCTGCAAGGCTGACCGTGAAGCACAAGGCCTGCATTGCACAACCATTGCAAGGCCCGTAGACCTGCGACGCGTGACCATTCAAGAGGACATATGCGCTATGACGTGCGGTGTGAGCATCACACGAGCCTTGGGGGGTGCAACACAAGGGTCAATTCCCGTCTCAACACTTGCCTCAATATCCTTTTATCATTCGGATTTACCCAACTACTTTTGGCCTCGTAGTGCCTAAAAGTTCTTACAAAACAAGTAAAAAATGCATTAGAAGGCGGGTTGCCTCCCACCAAGCGCCGTAGTTTCGATCTTGGCTCGACACTTCTTTTTATATTTGTGTTTTCTTATTTTTTTCTTTTTTTTCCCCTTCAAATAGAAATCCGACACTGTTACATTACATTTATAGGTTGCCTCGCATGGAGTGTCTGATTTAACGTCGCAACACAACCCATATCACCATCAAACATGATGGACATCTTTTGTTTATCCTTATGCTCGGCCTAGTAATGCTCGACTCTCTACCCATTTACAAGAAATGTCGCGTCTTATCCTCACGCCATAACTCAACTGCCCCATGAGAGGTCATTCGAACAATCTTAAATGGTCCAGACCACTTCGATTTTAACTTCCTCGGGAAAAGCTTTAACCTAGAATTTAACAATAGTACTTTCTGGCCAGGCTTAAATACTTTGGGCAAAATATGCTTGTCATGCCACTTTTTCATCTTCTCCTTGTAGAGTAGCATTTTCATAAGTATGCAAGCGAAACGCATCAAGTTCATGCAACTGAAGTAACCGCTTTTTCCCTGCCATCTTCGGGTCGAGGTTCAACTTCTTTATTGCTCAATGAGCTTGATGTTCAAGCTCAACGGGCAAATGACATGCTTTCCTGTATATCAATCGATACGGTAGGGTTCCAATGAGTGTTTTGTTAGCAGTTTTATACGCCCATACTGCATCGTCTAATTTGATTGCCCAATCTTCTGGAGAATCTGCTTGATTTCACAGTTTGACACTTCGACTTGAGCACTTGTTTGGGGATGGTTTGCTGTAGCAACTCTATGTCTCACCCTGTACTTTGCTAGCAAATTCCTGAATCCAATTATTCACGAAATGAGATCCTCTATAATTGATGATTGCTCTCGGGGTTCCGAATCTAGAGAAAATGTTCTTTACAAACTCCACCAGTACCTTTGCATCATTAGTAAGGAGAGCTATCGCTTCTACCCACTTAGACACATAATCTATTGCGACCAAGATGTACTAATTACCAAACGAAGGTGGAAACGGACCCATGATATCTATTCCCCAAACATAAAAAATCTCCACCTCAAGAATATTGTTCAATGGCATTTCATGTTGTCTGAATATAGTTCCCATTTGCTGGCATTAGTCACACTCTTTAACAAAGGCAGAAACATCTTTGAACAAAGTGGGCCAAAAAAACTTTGATTGTAACACGTTATACATTATGCGTTCTCCTCCATGATGGCCTCTGTATGGTGATGAGTGACAACCCTCAAGCACTTGTTTAGCCCGACACTCTGGAACACATCTTCGGATAACTCGATTGACACCCTGCTTAAACAAATACGGCTTATCCCACACACACGAGCGTGAATCAAAGTACAACTTCTTCTTTTGCTGACTAGTTGCTTCAGGAGGATACACACCACTCACCAATAGGTTTACTATGTCTGCGTACCACAAGACCTCTAGTATACTCGGTGCTAATAATTGTTCATCTGAAAACTCTTCCCTAATACACCCATCGTCAACTACATGAGATCGATCCTCCAACCTTGATAAATGATTTGCTTATTGATTCTCTGCCCCCTTTCAATCTCGGACCTCAAGATCAAATTTTTGCAACAACAAAATCCATTTGATGAGCCTTGGTTTCACATCTTTCTTATTAAACAAGTACCTGGTTGCAATATGTTGAGTATGAACTATCGCCTTTGTCCCCACTAGATAGGATTTGAATTTGTCAAAAGCATACACAAGAGCCAACATCTCCTTTTAGTCACCATGTAGTTGGTTTGGGCAGCATCTATAGTTTTGCTGGCATAGTATAGGAATGAAAAACCTACTCTTTCCGTTGACCCAACACTGCTCCCACTGCTATATCGCAAGCGTCACAAATCAACTCAAAGGGAAACTCCCAATTAGGAGCTATCATGATAGGTGCCTCTGTCAACTTTCTCAACTCATTGAATGCTTTAATACAATTTCCACCATGTCGTAAAAGATGGTCATCATGCATCGCTGGAACGTGGTTGGTGCATTGCACAATCCAAAGGGCATACACCTGAAGGCATACGCCCCATAAGGACAGGCGAATGTGGTGATCTTATGGTGCTATGACTATTTGGTTATTGCTGGAATATCCGTCCAAAAAGCAATAATACACCTGTCCAGCAAGTCTGTCCTACATCAGGTCAATGAAAGGGATTGGGTAACGATCTTTGCGGGTGGCATCATTAAGCTTCCAGTAATCCATACAGATTCTCCACCCAATTACTGTGCGAGTCGGGATCAACTCGTCCTTATCATTAGTCACCACAGTCATGCCCTCTTCTCTGGAACACACTGGATGGGGCTAACTCATCTGCTATCTGAAATAGGGTACACAATGCCCGCATTATGCCACTTGATCACTTTTTTTCTTACTACTTTCATAACTGGGTTTAATCTTCTTTGGTGTTGCACACTCGATTTATACCCTTCCTCCATGAATATCTTATGCATGCAGAAGGCGGGACTTATTCCCTGAATATCTGACATTTGCTACCCAATAGCTTTCTTCCTCCTTTTTAGCACTGATAATGCCTTTTGAACCTGAACATCAAATAATCCTAGAGACATAATAACAGGTTAGTTATCATCATCCCCCCAAAAAACATATTTGAGGTGTGGAGGCAATGCCTTCAGCTTTAATTTCGGAGATTTATCAATAGACGGCTTGCGAGGAGGGCCAAAGGGTCTATTTCGAGGCTCGAATTCGCCTTTGTGAATCGAGATACTTGCTACATCTTTAATCTGAACCATCTCATTAGCTTCTGCATACCTGAAGATGTCATGTCCCACCGAAGCTCTTTTCAAGGGATCCTTGAAAGTAATAAGTGGAGTTCCATTTCAAGATCTTTCACCGTGATAATCGGTAACTCCTTTTAAATAGCTGGTAACTTTATTGCTTTGTACACATCAAATACCTCAGCTTTATCATGAGCTCGCATAGCTAGCTGCCCAGCAGCTACAATCGTCAAAGCACGCCCAATAGCCAAAAATAGACGTCTCAAAATAAATAGGACTTTTGGATCCGCATCAAAGTCCAATATAATGAAATCCACAGGAAAAATAAGTGAACCCACTTGTACCGACACATCTTCAACTATTTTGTCAAGCATGGCAAGTGAACAATCGACCAATTGCAAAATCACTGTGGTGGGCCTCGGACTACCCAATCCCATCTTCTTGAACAAAAAGGTGGGCATTAGATTTATACTGGCTCCAAGATCACAAAAGCCTCGAGCACTGATAGACTGCCCCATGATGATTTGAATAGTGAAGCTCCCTTGATCCTTAAGTACAATAGTAGCATATTCTGTCAACCTGTTCTTGTTTGTCACAATATCCTTGATGTACTTGGCATACTTAGGAACTCCCTGCAAAACATCAACAAGAGGAAAATTAATGTGCACCTGTTTTAAAAAGTCAATAAACTTTTGAAAACATGCTTCCTCATAGGAACTCTTCATATGTCTTTCTAAGGTTTGTCCACCTGCTGCCGAGTCCAAAAGAATCTTTGTGTTAGGTCAAGTCCTTGTATAAAAGTATGCACCAAAACATCATTAGTTTGATGATTGTGTAGGCAATCATGAAGCATGGACTTGAACCTCTCCAGGCTTGATATAAATTTTCACTAATCTTCTGTCTGAAGCTCAAGATCTCACTCTTAATTTTGCTGTCTTTCCGGATGGGAAGAAATAGATTAGAAGCTTCTTTGCTAGATCATCCCAGGTGGTGATAGAATTAGGTGGTGTAGCCTTCAACCTTTCCTTCCCCTAACAATAAAAAAGGGAAGAGGGTGAGTCTCACGTAGTCCTGTGGGAATATGTCACTGGTCTCAAGAAATTCAGCTAGTGTTGTGAATCCTTATAAGATAGCCTTGTAAACTACTTGTTAGTGTGCAATAGTTGCACAATATTCTGTTTGAGCTCGAATCGGCCTTCTACTTTCGGTTTGTGAATATGGAGGTGACATTATTGGCGAGTGTGATTGCCACCTCGCGAATTAGCCTAGATGCTCCCACTTCTGCAAGGACAATTTCTATTAGGATCAGTCAACTGGAGCTGTTGAATTGGATATTGAAGAGTAGTAGCTCTTCGTTGCGCGCTGATGAAATGCTCGTTCAGGTTTCAAATACGGTTCAACCAATTCTCTTTCTCTTGCCAGCTTGAGGCACAAGTTAAACCTGCGAATCAGCTGCTTAGATCAAGTTGTCAATACTTGTATGATATTATTGTTGAAAACAAAACTAAAAAAATTACTAATTACTTAGTCCTTGGCAACCGCTCCAAAAACTTGTTGCGGCCTACCGCACACGCAAGTGTACGTGGTCTAACAAGTAATATAATGACTTTCTGGGAGCTAGATATTGAACCCACAGGGACTATATGTTTAGCAATTCACTAAATTGTATCTCTAATAATATTTCAGACAAGTGTTGTAATTTATCAAGAGGATTTTGAATCTCTAATAATATTTCAGATAAATGTTGTAATTTATCAAAAGGATTTGTGAAATTATATCTTTCTAATAGTGTGCGAAAATTATAACGTATGAAAATCACAATTTGAGCAAGGTTGTAACAATTACAAGGGAAATTCTAGAGTCAAGGCGCTTGTTGCAATCATGTATGCCGTTACTCTTTCTTTGATTATGTTGTTTATTCGATTGTTGGTTCGCAGGGTTAATAATATGGCTATGGTCTTTCGAGTCTCTAATTGTCTACCTAAAAGGACAATGCAACTACATCGTTGAGTGAAGATGCAATGCTTCAATTTAGATGCATTAAGTTATCATCCTGTATTTGGACCAAACAAGGTGTTCCAAGTACATTTCTACCCTAGACGCAAATCAAATCTTCACTTTATTAAAGATGAGAACTCGTTTCCTAAACTCCACGTTCTATCTTAATGATTCTCCTTTCGGGTTCACAAGAGGATTATAGATGTATCTTAATGATGGCCAAGCATTAAAATAGTAGAATCAAGAGTTTAAGAACAACCGTTATAATAAATTCAACGTTAAACCAATTTAAAAGTACGACATACAATTATGCGTTCGGTCTTAATCCCAAAAACAAGGGTGTTTAGCCACTCATAGTTGGAAATAAACTTACAACAATAAAGTTATTCATACTAAAGAAAATGATGGGTAGAATTTAGGGAAGGTGAACCCTAATGAAAACCCTTAGCTTCTCTAGTCTACTCCAAAATAATGCGTAAGACGCTTCTTGAATAAGGTTTATTGTCGCTTGGCAGGCACATGCGTGCATGGTCAAACGTGCGACCCCAAGGGGTATGGTGCATGACCAATCGCGCAGCACCAAGGGATGCGCGCATGGCTTCACTGGAAGCTTGTGCTTGCTCATGTCTTGCCCAATTAATCTATCTCTTATAATCCTTTGTCATCTTGAGTCTCAGATGCCTCATTCACTCGTGAAATATTGCTAATCATGTAAAATAATGCATTTACATCACGAGTATAGCTAGACACAATTACACAAGATAATTTGTTCTCCAAACTAATCTAAAATATGGGTAAAACATGGCGTTTGGGTGTATAAATACACCAAGATCAGTTTGTTGGAGTTGGTGCTTTTTGGTTTTCGTTTCTCCTTTTGTTGGCTTTTCTAGGAGGCATTTTCTGTAAACGCGTAGAGCACGAGTTAGAAGAAGATTTTAATAGGTTCATACTCTATCACACGTTATGAACATGAAAGAAGTGAAACTTTTCCTGAAATGTTTCATAACCTCTTATTTATAAGTGGCACGCTTCACACTGATGAACAAGACTCTACTTAACGCGACTTTCATACACTCTAGGACACTTTAAACTTAATTTTCTGGTACCAAGTTTGTCACAACTTGAGACTACCCCAGTTGTAACATCATGGTGCTTAGAGTCACAAGTGACCCCAAGCTAACCCATGGCCTGACATGACATTATGAATATTGAAATAAACTGAAAATCGTTGATGCGAAAATTAACAATCAGAATAATAAGTTTGGCAATAAGCCCAAGTGACAATATCTGAATAAACCCATAAAGCTGAAAGTCTAGCCGACTGTTTGAAAGCCTTTAAATAAGATGAGTTGTTGGGACAAGCCTCCAGCTAACTCTAACTATCTGAAACTAATATAATACTGGAAAAAATGCTGCTAATTGGTCCTTGAATGTTGAGTACTCACTAAACACTGCTGCTGATATGGAGCAGAATCATACTAGCCTTGAACGGGATGCTAAATGTCAGAACCTATATTATAAGACAATATAGAGCAAAGAAGTAGAAGGTCAGTACTTATGAATATATTGAGCTTGCGACATATGCATGATCAAATATAAGTTGAAAATGCTGGAGGTAACATGGCAAACTAAGAAGCCGAGACATGCAAACTGATACGATGACATAGTAATAAACATGTAGTGGTATAAAAAGTTGAACAGACTGAATACAAAGTCATGCATATATCTAAATTTGAATCGTGGACTGTGGGAGCTATCATTAATCGACGTACCCCAGTCTGAGCTAATTGGGGGTCCAACCTGTAATCCCAACTGGATAGGTGTTCAGTACCTTGCCAGGGGTATGAACACTGACTGACGTGGATCCACTAAACTGATGTCCATAAGGACTAAAGTATTAAGCCTGATCCGACGGGTGACTCTTTAGAACCTATTGTGGCGCCGTAGTTTTGGGACTTAGGGACTTCTACTAATAATCTCAGTCTAACTGACGGGTGAGCCTTCATTCCTGTGTCTGCTCAGTGCTAAGTACCATTCCCAACTGAATAACAACTGATATCTGGAATACTCGATAATATTAATATTCAGACTGAAAATAAGTACTTTGTCTGAAAGCATTCAAATCATGAAAATTGAATGATTGAATATTCATAAATATATGCATGATATCCTAGGTTATTGAGTGTTCATAACCCGTAATCTTTGAAGAATGCAACTACTGTGACAATTTTCGTTAACTGAATAAAATAAGGAATTTTATAACTCTAGTCCGAGAATCATGGTTTACATAATATGAGGGATTTCAATTATAGACATACGATGATACTGAATTTCATAGTAGAACATGGGTTTGTATCTCATTGGTAGCAAGGATTGAATTTTCAAGGAATTCATAATATTCATAAACCCTAGGCTTTGAGAAAGAAATTTAAACTAAGGATTTGAGTTAACTTTAGGACTCAATGGGTGAAAGGACCCATTTGATAAACTTGGAAACAAGAATCTTGAAAAAATCTTTGAACTTGGGAAACCCTACTTGGAATGAAAATAGCCTCTCTGTGGTTTTGCTAAGTATCTATTGTATTAAGAGGAACGAGGGGCTTAGGGTAATATTAGGCTTAATAATCAGCCTCGAAAAAGCTCAAACGATGTTTTGATGTTAAATGATTGGGAAAAGACCAAACAATTCGTTTAAAACCATGTGGAAAGTTGCTGGAATCAGTCCCAATGACTCACGCCCGTCGGGTTGTGCCACGGGCCGTGGCTCGAGTCATCGCCTAGGGGTTGATTTTTGCTTCCCTCGGCATTGGTCGTGAGCCACTCCATGGCTCGTGGGGCCATCCGACGACTTCTCGGATCTCCTGATGTCCTGTCGTCGACAGCTTGACAGTTCTTCAGTAAAATGGCCATAACTTTTTACTCTGATATTGGATTAACTAGGAATTAGATACGTTGGAAAGATAATTCAAATATCTATTATTTGGTGGGTCTTGAGCTCGAAAATACTTCAGAATTTAGGAGTTATGTTCATTTAAAGTTGACTATAGCAAGATTCCTCACAAGAAATCAGCCGAAAAGGAAACTTTTGACTTGGCTATGAGTTAGAAGTTACTTGTGGCCTTAATAAATGTCTAAACCACTTCTCATACTATCAAAACATGAAGTTTGATTCTACATGTACTTGAAGCATGGTTCTAATCTTGGCTTGGATTTTTAGGGTGTTACATAGAACCAATTTGAATTCATATTGGGGCGATCGACCATAAAAGCTAGGAAAAGATTAGGATTTACATATGGTATTATTGATATTTAAAAAGCGTTCGACAAAGTTTTTAGGGAGGTCCTCTAGAGATACTTGGAGGCTTGAGGTGTACCAGTGGCTTACACTAGGATGATAAGGACATGTGTGATGAAGCCAAAATGCGGGTTAGAACGGTGAGATGAGACTTGGAGCACTTCTCGGTGGAGATGGAGTTGCATCAGGGATCAACTCTTAACATGTTCCTATTTGCTTTAGTGAGGGATGAATTGATGAGATACATTCAAGATGAGGTGCCTTGGTATATGTTATATGTGGATGGCATAATACTGATTGATGAGACGTGGAACAAAGTTAATGCTAAGTTGGAGGTATGGAGACGAATTCTAGAGTCTATCAAGCTGAGCAGGACCAAAATAGAGTATTTGGAATGCATCAGTGGTACTACGCGTGAGGCAGGCATGGAAGTGAGACCTCGTACACAGGCTATCCCTTAGAGAGAGAGAGTTTCAAGTACCTTAGGTCTGTAATCCAGGTAAGTGGGGATATGGACGAAGATATCACACATCTGTGGCGAGGATGGATTGGAGCTTGCCTTCGGAGTATTGTGTGATAAAAAGGTATCACCTAAACTTGGTAAATTCAATAGGGTGGTTATACCACCTTCGTTGTATGGGTCAGAGTATTGGCCAGTCAAAAACTTTCATGTTCACAAGATACATGTTGTGGAGATGAGGATGTTGAGGTGGATGTATGGACATATTAGGAATAATAAGGTTAGGAATGAAGATATTTACACACTGTTTGGATGGTGGTTTTTCATGGTGTGGTTACTAAGAGAACTATGTTTGTTTTGATTGTTTCTTAAAATGTATGGTATAGTATGGTTTAACTTCATGGTTTGATAACACCATGAAAATCCTCACTTTGTGTAATCACCGATTTGGTGGTATCCCATGGTTTGCTTATTTTTTTTTTCAACTATGCTCTTATTTAATATTATATATTCATATTTTATTCTTTACCTTATATTATTTAACTTCCTCTCCTCTCCCTCCCCCCCAACCCATGAGCCACCCCTCCCCCAAAAAAATAAAAATAAAATTTTGAAATACTTTTATTTAATCCCCCCCCCCTCCCCGACCCCACCCCATTTTTGTTTTTAATTTCAAAACTTTTCTTACCCCACCCTCACCCACCACTTACCAGCTCCCTCCTGAATCAATTTTTTTATTTTTAAAATTTTTTTTACCCCACCACTACCTCATACCAGCCCCCCCCCCCCCCCCCACAATCTTATTCATTTTCATGTTTTGTGTAAAATATATACAAATATTTTTCTATTTGCGTAACGACCACAAGAAAATAAGTAAGAAATAATTTATTTTTCTAGATTATTTTTGTATTCCATACCGAACACACCTGTAGCATACACAAAAGATGCATTCAAACTTTGTACTTGTCGTTGGTGGCTATGTTTCAAAATACGAAAAAGAAATGAATATTTATTACTATAAAAAATGAATTCGATTACATTTATTTTGATCTACTCTTGTATTAATTTTGTTAAAATTTACATGAATTTAATAACTTAATTTTAATGACATAATTTGTGATAGATTAGCAGGAAGAAAATTATTTTTCTAATAATCATTGATAAATTTAACATTTATAATAATTAAGGGCATACATAAAAATGACCTTAAACTTGACACTGAATTATAACTTTGATCTTAAACTTTGACAGTGCACAAATATGACCTTTAACTATCCAAAATTACACAAATATGACCTTCAATACTACGTGGCAAAACGCGTGTTCAACATGCAAAACTGGGCGCGTCCAACTTAAAATCTAAGGGCATAATACATAAATATGACCTTAAACTTTGACAGTGCACAAATATGACCTTTAACTATTCAAAACTGCACAAATATGACCTTTAAATGACTTTTACTATTATTTTTTTAATTATTTTTGGCTCAAAGATGAAAATAACATCTAATTTCTTTTGTCATTGCGGAAAAAGAGCAATATTGAAGATTTATTAATTAGGTGGGTCAGCCTCATACGAAAAAATCGCACGGGTATGTATATATATTATAATGCAGAAGGCGAATTTAAGTTATATAATATATCTAAATATAATTTATTTAAATATTAAATTAAAGATGAAACTATACTAATAATAAAAGAATTATAGTTTTAATAAAACGTTATTAAATTAATGTTATTAAGGATAGTAGTATATTAAATTAACGTTATTATAATGTTATTAAATTAACGTTATTAAAACATTATTAAATTAATGCAGGGGCGGACCTACGTGGTTGCCATGGGGCGGTAAAAAAATTACGTTATATATATAAGGTAGAAAATCTATATTTATGTACGTATATTGATGTTTAACCACATGAAACAAGACACTTAGATAACCCAGTAGTATTATTTGCTCTTCTTGGGCGCTTCCTTCAGCCTACTGCCGCAGGTTTGATTTTTTAATTTTAAAAAAAGCTAGGTGTTGCAACTATAGAAATAATAATAATAATAATAATAATAATAATAATGATGATGCCTTTTAACACAAAAAGAAAAACTTTGATAGTGCACAAATATGACCTTTAACTATTCAAAACTGCACAAATATGACCTCCCTCTAAGTCAGCCCTTTTAACGATGTGGCACCGTGTGATTGGATTACCTTTCCACGTAGGCGCGTGTGAAACTCACGCATGGGGTTGCAAAATCGAAGGTCATATTTGTTCAGGTTTTGAATAGTTAAAGGTCCTATTTGTGCACTATCAAAGTTTAAGGTCATAGTTATAATTTGGTGTCAAGTTTAGGGTCATTTTTATGTATTAACTCTGTTAGTAAACTTACAATTACGATACAATACCATACTGTCAAACTAAACAATAAAATTGTTATTAAACAACAGTGAACGATATATTCCATCTAAACATCGTATTGTACTATACTATATATAGTACAATACCATACCATACAGTACCGTACATTATGAAACCATGACAAACCACCATTCAAACAAAGTGCTAGGATAAGGTGGGAGCAGCCTCTGTGGTGGACAAGATGCGGAAAACGAGATTGAGATGGTTTAGACGAGAAGATGTGCAGATGCTCCGGTGAGGAGGTGCGAGAGATTGAATATAGTAGGTACGAGGAAAAGTAGAGGTAGGTTGAAGAAGTATTGGGTAGAGTTGATTAGACTGGACATGACCTAACTTCAGGTTTATGAGGACATGACCTTAGATAGGAGGGTATGGAGGACGCTTATTAGGGTAGAAAGTTAATAGGTAGTGGAGTGTTGTCATGCTTTTCGAGGGTTTAGGCTTGTTGGTGTTTGTTGTTGTACTAGCCGTATTATTGTAAGTTTTGCTTTTTTGTTGTTTATTGTGTTCGATTAGTGCTCTATTTTGTTGTTCTTGTTCCTTTCTTGTAGGCTTTGTACTGCTTCTTTGTTATTTTCTATATTTTCATAACACCTTTGCAGTAGGTGATGAAAGCCGATTGTTATCATTCTTAATTCAATGGCAGGACTCTGAAGATGATGAACATGAAGAAACTGAAGAAGAGTTCTTGGAGAGGTGTGCCAAGACAGCGGCAGAAATGGAAAATGGAACCATAGTGGAAGAAGGAGATGTGGAAGATCAAGAGCTAGAAATTGAACTGGGTAAGCCTGCCTAATGCTCTCATTTTTAAAATAACACAAGGATGCAGACATTTGACGTGCAAGGTGACAACTATTACTTATTTGAACTGTTTTATAGTATAGAAAATCTCTTCAATCTGTTTCATAGAAAAAATCACTCAATTGTTTCATTTCTACTGACTCCAACAACATTATTTTGCTTACTTTGAAATCATAATGATTTTTGTCTTGGTTCATGAGATAATCTGCTAGTGAAAGTTTGTAATCTTAAAATGCCGAGATAGCAAAGAGACTGAGATGTCATGTTGAGAATATCTTCTGTAGGTTGTCACATTTAAATGATTATTTCTGCTTCAACAGAGAAGTCTTTTCTCTCAAGTTTCAAATGGTGGACTATACCTCAACTCATGTTGGAGTTGGCTATACACATCATTTATATCCATTCAGTGCAGATGTTACAATTAAATCAGGCTAAATATATCCTAGTTGACTTTACTTAAGTATTTACATCGTTTTTAACTGCCTTTTACGTGTTTAATATCTTCAGTCTTGATGTTCACTCTAAGATTTGTATTGTTTTTTCCCCCTTTATTTATTCAATTACTTCAGGTTGTTTGGAAGATGTGGATCTGGAGAGCACTGTGCTTTTGACAATTGAAAGATATCACCAAGTGCTTTTACGGCTACAGTTGTCACCAGAACTGATTTTGAGTTTCTTGGAAGTCTTTCCTGAATGTAAATTATACTTCCGACAACCTATATAGCATGTGATACATATGATGCTCTCGGCATTCTTATTTCTTTTATAGCTCTGATTGCTGTAGTCTTGTTGTCCGGTGTGCTGTTGGTGGCTGATTATTTTGTTTATTGTTGTAATATTTGCCGTGCTGTTGTGCTGGTGGATGTCCTGTGTTCTCTTTGTGCAAGTCTCATAACTATTGAAGTGGAATAACTCCTAGGTGGAGACGTGGAATGGGGAAGTTACCCAAACCCAAGTTTTTTAAGATTTTTACCTCAATCCAAAATTCCAAATACATGATTGCAGTTTTTTTTTTTGGGAATTTTATGTTGTTTGAATTCAAATTTTGCTGGCTTTGATTTTATTTTTGTAGATTTATAATTTTGGATTGGAATTTTCTGGTGCTTAAATGTTTAATAATATTTTATATTATAGCTAAAGTACGATTCCTTTTTCAAGTCAATTACAGTGTTCCAGTAGTAAGATTCCCTTCTCAAAGTCAATTACAGTGTTCCAGTTTTACTATATTTGCATAAATATCCTTCTGGGCTTATAATACAAAGGTGGAACACAAGGAAATTGAGTGAGTATTAATTTACATAAATGTAGATCCTAACTTTCTATTATTATATAAAATTGTCTACTGAAACTAGTTACAAATATTTTGTTTTAGATTTTCCCTCTCCAGTCTCCATATAGATATCCATATAAGTATCACACCTCCAAAATTTATGTCTAAAATCAAGCAACCATAATTAAGAGATTTCAAGGTTTGAATTTACAAATCTTATTTTATCAAGTTGTTAAACATCGTCATCTTCTTTAATTTATTTTTGAGGTTAGTTTAATTTCTTAATTTTTTCAACTTCACTAAATAAAAAATCTACGAGTTACTTGTTGCATGTGCGTAATTCTCAAAGCTTAAGCATCATAATGGAGTTTGATCTGAGTTATAGAGAAAATTATATTAAATAGCTATATTAATTTTTTAATTTAATTAAAAAGTACGTATTCTAAAATTTTCAATCAATATTTATATACATAAATACGTTAAAAAAAATTAAATGGTGATATATTACTTAAATAATTTAAATATTACCTAAAACATCAAACAAAAATGAATACAGAAGTAATTTCATAAATTAAATCACTATATATGAAAAAATTAACGACAAAAAAAATTAGACCTTCATATATTACAAAAATTCTCAACAATTTCATCCCTAATTTTATCACGCAATATCTCCATACTTGTAGAACATCTGTCTTGAATTTCTGAAGGTATACCAAAAGACTGGTCTGCTTCTTTGATCTCTGTGATGATGCTTTCGTTAGCATAATAGTTAAAGTCTTTTTTAATATATTTTTACGGTGTCAAAATTTATTACGAATAAGCAATTCATCACACACACACACACATATATACATTATATTTTAACAAATGTGTCACTTTTCATGAATTATTTATTTAAAATTAAATATTTAATTTTTTTTATATGTGATATCAAAATACAATCTTGTAACGTGATTTATCTGTCAATTGTTATCATTAATAATAATATAATAATTTATATATTCTTTAGTCATCATCATCAATGATATTTTTAAATTTATTTAAAGAAAATGAGTGAAAATAAAATAATAATATATAAATCATAAAAAATTATGACGAAATATAAAATATAAATTTTTAAAAATCAAACATTAATCAAACTTGTAAGATATGTTAATTAACTAATAAGGTATATATTATATATTTGTGTGTGTGATAGGGATATTTTTATCATAAAAAAATAATTTTCTGCTTATTTTGAGAAGCAGATTTCTGCTTCTTCCCAGAAACAGATTTCTGCTTCTGCTTATTTTTAAAATCACTTTTGCAAGTTTATCAAACACCTTTTTTTTTTTTTAAAAGTGCTTTTTTTCTCAAAATAAGTGCTTATTTTGGGAAATAAGCAATCCCAAACAGGCTATAATACATAAGATACTTATGTATATTAATATATAGTTATGTATATGAACCATTAAAATCCGAAAAAGAGAAGATTTATTAAAAAAATCGAGAGGGAAAGTAATTAAGAAGAAACTTGATGAAATTTATGAAAATTGCCCTTTTTAATAATTTTTTGGTCATTTTGTATCCATCAAAAGCACCGAATACACTTCTATATAAAATGATCAAATTACCTCATGGAAATTGCAATTACCTTTGCACACACGTTAACGGAGACGGTGTGCTTGTTTCCCAAACTTCCTCTTATATAGCTACTTGATAGCCCGTCGCTCGTGTTGCGGGCCCAATATGGTAAAAACTGTTTGATTGCAAAATTTTTAAATAATGCTCGTATATGAGATAGGTGTGAAATGAAATATACATGACATTACACGATAACTGCTTCATACCACTTCCATTTAGAATTCAGAAGCAACGTTGTTCAAGTTGTATTGGAGCAAAATGACATGATAGTAATCTAGATATTGACAAAATATGATACTCTCTGTGGTGTGATATGTTAAGCTACTACAACTGCCAATCATGCCATATGCTAACAAGCTTTTTGTGCAAGTTCAATAAGTACAATTTAATCATTAACTCCTGTCCACAAAAATAAATTACCAACAAATATATAATGTAATAACTGGTGGTAATTTCTCATCTCAAATGTGATTACTTCATCTTCAAGACCAAAACCTTCCGCGGGAAGTGGAGTTTTTCTACCGTTACAAACTCAACACATGTATTCTTGACCCTTGTTAGCTGATTCCAAATTCAACTTCCTAGTAAGAAAATATAAAAATTAAATATTTTGTAAATAATGGCGTGTGATAGATCATATGATGATTCTGTTGCAATAATAAGTAGCAAAAGAACCATATAGTTAAAATTACCAACAAATATATAATGTAACAACTGGTGATAATTTCTCATCTCAAATGTGATTACTTCATCTTCAAGACCAAAAACTTCTGCTGGGGAGCTTTCTTTTCTACTGTTACAAGCTCAACACAATTGTTGTATCCTTGACCCTTGTTAGATGATTCCAAATTCAACTTCCTATTAAGAAAAATATAAAAATTAAATATTTTGTAACTAATGATGTGTGATAGAAAGATCATATAATGATTCTGTTGCAATAGTAAGTAGCAAAAGAACCATGTAATTAATATAAGAAAATTCTAATTCAAAAATTACAGGGGCACAAGGAAATGTTGAAGAAAGTAATCGTTTTATATATTCAAATGACATGATACACATGTTGAAGAAAGGAAATGTTGAAGAAAGTGAGGAAAATGAGTGCAAGAGCAAGAAATAAATATGTTGCATTGAACAAAAAAGACGACACATCTAAATATAGGAACTAAAGCGGTAACCTCTCGCTGAGCACAGAAAGCTCTCCAACATCCTCTAGAAATCCAACAAACTCCTTCTAGAACCTGAACATGCTATTCACATTCTTTGTCAATCTTCACCCATTTTTTCTCTAGATTAAAAAATACTCTACATAAGGCGCATAAGAAATTGTGCTGAGACTGTAATGATGTGAAACTATATCGACAACAGTAGATAAAATTTATAGTATAGGTGTTCATATCTCACATACATGATTTTCCATCAAATAACTTTAGGCAAGGTTTAAATCCTAGTGAATCCAGTTATTTGTTTCCTCTATGACTTAGCTGACAGTTATGTGCCTTTCATAAATTTGAAGAACATCACTGAATAGACTTATATTTAAGAGGATGGTACAAACTTATAGACTCTGAATACCTTTTCAATGGACAAAATTCTGGAGTACTTCATCTCAAAGTGATATACTTGCAGGTTGAATCCTTTGTATTGAAAGAGAAAATATTAAAGCTTACAAAATTATTCAAACTACTGTGGAAGGCTGGTAGTCTTCCTAAATTTGATAAGGTACGCATCACAGTTTAGTGCATCGGACTACCCTTTTTTATCTTGACGAAAAATATATATCTGCAACATGTTCCCAAATGATCTTGACGAGATATTTAAAAAGAAGGAGATAATATTTTTCCACCCAGTAAAAGAGAGTAGCATAGAACTATTTGATTTTATTCATTCTCAACTTATTTCTCTAAGGTAATAACATACCTTGACAAACCATTATTTACCTTCAGACCTTCAGTGCAGCGGCATAGGTTAACAATCGATCTATGAGAAGTTGAAAAAATCTACACTGAGCACATTCACGCAGATGCGGAGATACGTTACAGTCTAGAAGGAACAAGAATGACCACTGGATTCGGATCTAGATCAAGGCTGACGATCTGATTGTCCTAGCTCCTGAAATTTATCATAAGTTTCACCTTACACACTAGAAACTATGTCAAGTTATATCAAAACTCAAGTTTCTCTTTTTTTCAGTATAGACTAAAAGTTCACTTGCTAGAAACATTAATGAAGATCATATAGTAGTAGTGAAAAATAAACACTGATGATGTGATTTTTTCACAATTGACTGTAGAGGAAACCTTCATTTTTATTGCACTCTTAAGATTTTGACGTCAGAAGTATGACGGAGCTGAAATGATTATTAAAGATTGACCTTTGCCCGAGTAGTGGAAATTCTCCCATTCCCTGATCAAAGACTTGACTGGATGCACGATCTACTCCACGAGGAGCGGTAGGTTAGTGCTACGCCCCTATTGTTTGATCCAATATTGATCGCGGACGAGCCCCACTTCCATAGATCCTTGCTTTGACCCCACCACGCAGGCAACCATGGTTCAACACACTATTCGCATAACAAATTCATTTTATGTTTGCCATTTAAAAAACAAAAAAAAATATCAGAACAATAGACAACATGAGGGCAATAGCTCTCAACAAGACAACAACTGTTTTAATGTTACCAACAACGTTGAAACCTTTTGTAGAATTCAGATTACGAGTTGAATCTTTTAACTTACTATATTTATTGTAGACATGTTATCCAATAAAATTGAAGAGTCACATCACTATCAGTTAACAAATATATATAAGTCACTTATGCTAAGAAATATCAAATGCAGGAGCGGCTCAAACCCGTTGGCAAAATTGAATTGGAAGCCTTAACTTCTGAAATAAACTAATTTTTTTATTCAAAGTTTATTCTTTGAATTTTTTGAGAAGCTAATGTGTTAATATATTTCATACAAAAGTATTTTCAGATGCAGAGTTTTTTATAAAAAATATGCATGCGTCTTTTTTTTCCTTTTTCTACATATAATACTCCTTTTGTTTCAATTTGTTCACCTATTTGACTTGACATAAAGTTTGGAGTTTGGAGTTTAAGAAAGTAAAGAAGACTTGAATCTTCCAGTCTTAAACTAAAGATACGTAGAACACACCAAAATATTCTTTTTAAAAATCATATATTAATATATTATTGCTAAAAAAATGAAGCCCATCAAATTTAGGGGCCAAAGACGGGTGCCTAATCCTGCAAGGCATTGACCGCCTGTAAAAAAGTAACAAAAAAGAGTTAAATAAGGAATTTACATTTACAAAACATGCATGGAAATGAAGACAGACACAACTGCAAAGCTTGTTGAATTACATTTTGGACAGTACGTAAAATATTTGAGCATGTAGTTGAGTAAAAATTAGCAGTCAACCGAGCTTTGGTTCATAGAAACTAAAAGATGACAGCAAAATGTGTAAACTAATCTGAGTTTACCTCTTTCTTTAACACTATCACAAAATCCCTATAAAAAGTTGATTCAATACCTTTGCTGCAACAAAGTTTTTCACCTTTCATTATCACTTTTTTAATGTTAATGTTAATGTTAATTTAGCATGCTACCATAGAATATTTTGAACAAATAACAAATATATATACAAACCTACAAAAAAGCGAAGAAAGATGAAAAATCAGATCAGTTTAAGCCAAATATCCAAAATTATGGACGCAATACTAAAAGGAAATTAGAAAAACAATTGGAAGAAGAGGAAAAAGAAATGCACAGAACGCCCAAATTTGAAAGTCTGAAACAGAGATCTAACATTGGAATATTTTTTAAAAAAAGAAACACCCAAAATTTCTCCAGAAAAAGAAGATACATGACCAAACAACAAAACCAACGTGCATCAATAAATTAGAGCAAACATGCAAAAATATAATCCTTCGAACATAGGAAGGGGAAAAGGAAATTCGATGACTACATAAACGTATATGCCAACCACTCAAGAACAAAAGCAAGAAAGAAACCCAAAAATAGGACAAAAATAATATGGGAAGAACTCACCGAATTATTTTAAGGGTACAAAAATACATGCACGTCCATGGAAGAATGACTATGGCATGAGTAATGAAGAGGGAAAGAGGACAGTGAAAATTAGGGGTAAAGAAGAAAAACGATTGAAGCCAGCTGTCTAGGAAGTCAAAACACGCGTAATAAAAATGAGGGCTGTATTAAAACGTAAAATACTAAAGTATCCATAAAGAAGTTTCAATATTTCGAAATTACCCTTCGTCGTACCTACAAATTTTCTTATATTAAAAGTTAGGATGTCAAATAGACGGGTTGGATTGAGATTAAAGAAGATAGGAAAAAGGACATTTCAAAATGATCAGTCCTTTTAAAAGTTGGACATAGGTAGCGAGTCGGCCCAAATTAATACCCGTAAATAGCCATTTGGCCCCAAACTGATCCTCTTACACATTAAAGAGTATTAAATACTCTTTCAACGGCTATTTACAGAATTTTTCCAAATTTTCTTCTCTTGTATGCTTGATAAATCTGTGTTTTTCATCAACATTTGAAATTGAGTTGGTGATTCTTGCATTGTCTAGACATGAAACAAAAAATGGGTAGTAAAAGCAAGTTAAAATTAGCTGGTAACGGAGTCAATTTTGACCCCAAATTTATTGTGAAAGATGATGATTTTACAGAATCATCATATATGTTGTTGCAGTTGAAGGATTGTCCTAGTCCTTCAAACTTGAAGAAGAAAAAAATTGATAGAATGAGATCTCAAAGTAAGAGAAAATCTATGTCGAAAAGTCCATCTTCTTCTCAGAGGATGACTCAGTCACAGAGTCAGAGATTTTTTGGTGCATGTAAAGATCAAGAAAAGGATCTTTCAAAAAGGAAGAAGAAGGTTGATGAATGTGTTGTTGTTAGTGCGAAAAAAAAAAGAAATGAAATAAAAAGAAAATGGTGAAGATGCTGATGTGTCGTCAAAGAAAAAACATAAAGTTTCTGATCATCTTGGCAAATCAAGTTATAGTTTATCATACGTTGAGCTATTCTATATTTTTTTACAACTATAATGTATTTTTTTTTGTATATGTGTGCAATGTGAGACCTTACTTTGTATGCTGTTGTTATTGTAGTTGTTTTATGCAATGTAATGCGTAGTGTTAACGTATTTAGAAATATATGTTTTTTTTTTTTCAGATTTGGGATTTTGTTTTTCGACCAAGTGATTATTACATGACTCATGTTAGTATGCATACAATTGCTCGATTGTGAATGAGCTGAAAGATATGTTGACTAAGGTGCAACTTGATTTGTTTAGAAACACCTGTTTTAGATATTTTTTAGATTTGCCATCTGTTTTCATTTAAAATCAGTTGATACATGGCATGTTGCTTATGAAAGTTTTGTCTAGTCAAAATGATGAGATATGGATTAAAGTGAATGACACAAAGTTGCATTTGGTCTATCAAAGTTTGCTATTATAAGCGGCTTAAAGTATAAAGGTGATGTTACATTGGCATGTACTTTGAGCCAGTCTAGTCGCCTTATGGACTTCTATTTTCCAAATTAATCTAAAGTTATAAAGCTTAAGTTGAAAGCTTTTTTCTTAGAAAAAAATGGCAATCTGATGGGGACGCGTTGTAAATTGCTATTCTTTACTCCATTCATAGTTTTCTGTTTTCAATTACGTATGGTGATTTCATAACTAAGGATGCCTTTTTATTGGTTGAGTCTGCCCTAAGGAAAGTTGTGTTTTCATAATATGTTGGATTCAATGAAGTACCAGGTTTTTAAGCGAAAGTCTATGTGTCGGTGTGGTGGTTTTCTTTTGGCATTCTAATGTTGGTTTTATGAATCTTATCCATATGCGGACAATAAACTAGTTGTTCGAGTGGGAGATAGTGTGCCCCAGATACTTAATTGGTCGGTGACGATAAGACCAAACTACAAGAAGGTGAAGTTTGCTTTTAGTGATATAAATCGTGAGCAGGTACTTATACTATCAAAAACTACCTATGGTTTGCTACTATACTATTATACTATAAAAAACTACCAATGGTTTGCTACTATACTATTGATTTATTCAACTAGTCTCTCATGTGGGTTAATCCTTGTTAAGGCATCAACTGTAACACCCCGATCATCTGAACTGAAACGCTACACGGTGCTCATGACCCCGAAAGATCACAAGCTAACCCATGACTGATATCTGTACCTGTACACTGCATACTATGATATAAAAAATGTAAAAACATGCACTGAAAGGCTATAAGGTTCAATATTGAACATAATCGAGTAATAATAACATCTGAATAAAGTGGTATCACAAGACCAAAATGAAACTGAAATACTGAAGTTTGAAAAATGATAGTCTTTATCTAGTCTGTATCTAGTCTGAAAGCCTCTACTGTCTGAATAATCTGAACAAGGAGTTGATGAGACATGTCCCCAACTAACTCCAACTAATAACTAATCAAAATATAGTGAAGAAATAATCATGTCCTTGAAGGATGAAGACTCATTGCTAAAACTCTGAGTACTGGAATTCTACTGCTACTGTTGATCTGGAAGTTATGTCTCTGAACCTATGGTGTAACATAAAAATAAAGCACCATAGCGCAAATGCGTCAGTACAATAGAATATACTGAGTATACGTGTGAGGTAGGCTATATGCAAGGGTTCACATGCATGAGCAATACTAATTGACTGGCTAATATGAACGTGAAAGTGCATACATGAATACATAGTGATTGAGATTGTGAAAATATGATAACTGAATCTATATACTGATGACATGAATTTACTGATACCTAGCATGACTGATAATGAGTTCTGATGACTGATATAACAGATAATATGAGTGACTGTATCTGACAGTCCTGAATCTGATGGAACTATCTGAGTTTCGTACTGTAACTGAGTTGACTGTGTCTGACAGTCCTGATAATCTGAAATCTGAAGAACTATCTGAGTTTGTTTACTGAGATTGAGACTAAAACTGTGTAAAGTAGTTATTTAACCGACATGCCCCAAATGCGCTATAATAGCTGAGCTGGGGTCCAATCTGTGTCCTGATTGGAATGGTGTCAATACCGGGCCACTGGCAAGGACAACTGTGGGTAACCCTTATCTGATAGTATCCCCAAAAAAGAATGGTGGGGCCCCTTATCTGACAGTGCTTATCCACCTCATCAACCCTCATCTGACAGTGTCGATGTCTTAACCTATGCTGGCTACATAGTTCTGGAACACAAGGATGACTGCTAAGAATCACGCCCTCATCTGACAGTGTGTGTTCCCATCCTTGGGTTCACTCGGTGCTAATTTTTACTCCCATTTGAAGAGACTGAACATAATTAGCTGATTGTACATAGACTGAGTTACTGACTTCCGTTGACTAACAAAATATTACTGCTATCTGATAATTAACTGAGATCATGAGATTCTGAGATTTCCTAAGTCACATGACTGACTGAATTCTGTGGAACATGGCTTTACTAAGGATAACATGAAAACATGACTCTAGCTCTAGGCATACAACTATATTTTTTGGGTAAAATACCCCCAGGACTCGATGGAAGGAAACTGACACAACCAAAATACTTCTTGATCATAGGAATAGAGTTCATAATTCATAATGCTATAAATAGGGGATTTCATACTCCACATGGTTATCATATTCTTGTTCATGAAAGGGAATGCATTTAACTTGTAATTACTTGCTTGATTTCAATATCATGAACATTTCATAGCACAACAATCAACACACAACAATAGCATGGAAATTGTGTTGAATCATAAGGGGTATAACATGGACTTGTCATGTAAGTACTATTGAGTCATGAAACACGATCTTCATCATGTAGGCATTTTATCGAACACCTTGCATGCGCAACTTTGAGCATAGGTGTCTTTATCAATTTAACAATCTAAAACAACCCAAATTCATAGGTTTTCAATCAACAAACTCACATACTTCATGAAAAGTCATCAAGACACCATCTTGAAACATAAATGACAACTATCAACATGAACATGATCAAATCACAACAAGCAAATCACAATATGTTATTTAAAACATGATTCTTGGACTCCATGGATGAAAGGAATCCGTGGATGAACACTACACATACCTTAGGTTGATGATTCGTGAAAGTTAGCGGTGAAATCGGCTTGAATCTTGAAGTTCCCAATTGAAGCCTAGGTTTGTTCTTGATGATTTTGGAGAGAATTTCAGCAAAAGGAGTATATTTTGATGTTTTAGGGCCTTAATCACGTGTTATTGGCTTATATAGGTATGGAAAAATGACCAAAATACCCCACAAAATATGGAGGTGGAATGCTGAAAATTGGGCCAAAAGGCTACAGAGAGGGCGGCGCCCTGCTTAGACCCTAGGAGAGACCAGGGCGGTGACCTGCTTAGAGAGGGGGTAAGAGATGGGTGGCACCTCACCAGCGCCTTTAGCTACTGGTTTGGCACACCAAACGTGCCCTCACGCTACTCCAAAAATTCTAAAACTCGCCCGAGATGTACTAAACGAGCTGAATTTAAACACAACATTTTTGTGGGGTCTTACATCAACCCATAACCCAAAGGTTAAAGCCTTTAGATTTCATGTAAACCCCTTCTTTTCCTAACATACACTTTTCTTCTCAGACAAGTAATGTTCTTGGGCTCACCCTTCAAGTTTGCAACCAAGAACGGTCATTAATATGAAGAAGGGTTTATACAATCTCAATTACGTATAGAGATTAAGTATTTCACAACCCCAAATCAACTATTCACATAAAGACTCCCATAACCCTAGTTATGGAAAATTAGCCACACATCCCAAGAGAAGAAGAAGAAATTATTGTGTTCTACATAAATGAATTCAGAGAATTAATTACAAAAATTACAAGAATTGTCCTTGAGTCTTCAATGAGAATATGAATTAAAATAACTATATCCCCAATTGTAGCTTGAATCTCAGAGAATAATACATCACAATAAGGTTTTATAGATGGAAAATATGATAAAGGATACCTAAATAAAACCTAAACTGGGTATTTATATGTTCCCAGGTACTCAGGATTTAAAATTTAAACTTATTAAAGCTGCGTCGAAGTTGACGGTTATGTTGATGGCCCATCGAAAGCCTGACGGTCCATCACGTGAACCTTCACTGATGGTCCCAAAGTGCTACTTTCTGGTTAAGGGTTGACGGTCATGTTGGCGGGCTTCCACTGGCCTGACGGTCCGTCGCGTGGACTGTTGCTTGATCACTTGAGGAGCCATTCTCTGTTTTAGGCTGATGGCCAAATTGACGGCCCATCACTTTGACCATTGTAGGAGTCATCTACTTGGTTATTTCTGTTTAACCTTGACGGTCACCCTGACGGTCCATCACTTGGCTGACGGTCCGCCAGTTTGACCATCAGTGGCCTTTTTCTGCTATTTTTTTAAGTTTCTTCTCCTGCTATATCCTTGACCTAAAAACACTAAAGCCTAGTATCAAATACAACAAAAGTTGCTAAAAAATGTACAATTATCCCTTGAAAAAGATGTAATATTCTGTCAAAAGCTGGAACATCAACACCCTTAACTTAGGAAAATTGCTTGCCCTCAAGCAATTCAGCACCAAAGCATATACATGAGCAATACAATGACGGGCAATCAACTGTTGAACTATATTTCACACAACCACTCAACTGTTATCTCACTCATACGGGCTCAACATATCTGGATATGCAACCGACATTATTTATAATTCAGCACATACACAAACATGGATACAATATCCTATAGAGATCAGTAAAACTAAGCGTAACTTGAGTTGCCCTTACACTCAACAAAGTCCAAAACTTGTTATTTATGTATCTTATGAATGAAATCAAGACTCTCACACTCATCAAAGAAGTTACAAACATAGCATACATACCTATAGGCTTGCCCTTATCATCTAATGCTCCCCTATGGTTGATTTGTAAAGATCAAGCAGGTCTTTTTCAGACTTGTAATGAGGTTCCAGGGCTAGGTGAGGACAAATTTTTGGAAAAAGTGACTTAAAGTTCAGACTTTACTCTCTTTGCCCTTGATTGCTACTCACCAAGACAACAACTTTTCCAGCTCACTTACAATCTATATTGTTAAACACATTTATCTATAACCCCTTTTTTTGAAGCATCAACCACCCTCACCTTATGCTGATGCATTCAGTTGAGGTACATAATATCTAAATAGATCAGTGTAATATCTCGTATTTTCTTAGCTTAAGATTAACTCTCATTTCATAAGTTATCCAATATAAATTTTTTTGAAATGCTTATTATTTTTCAGTGTAGAGCCTGCCATTGCATAAGAAATTCAATTAGCTTTCCAACGATATAAAATTCGCCCAAATCCGATAACCGAATAGAAAGTTATGGCGATTCTAAGTTTCAGTTGTTAAACACCGTCATTTGGACCACTAGCGCATCGCGGAGCCAGTCTAAATGATAATTGTCATTATCTAGTGTTACTCCACGATCTCACCATGTCACGAAGGGCTTTTAATTCCCAATTGTCTAATTCCAGTAAGGGACCACGATATTTGCGCGTCGTGCCAAGGACCCAGTTCACATTTGTCAATTTACAGTTTAGTAACATGATTGCACCGTCCCATCAAAGGTGGAAACGTGATACCACCGCGTTGTTCCACCATGCATTTTCCCAGTTGGCAATTTCTAGAGACACGATGCGATAGAGCCAAGGGTGAAAATGGGGACATTTTAGTTAATTTTGAGATTTAATTTTAAAGGGCTTTTAGGTCTTTTTTCCTCATTCCATTCATCCTAAACACATGATTAAATCCCTAAATAGCCTATTATCCCATTATTTTCTCACTTATCTCAAGAAATAAAAGCTTTCTCTCAAACCTACAAACCTTAGCTTCAAGAATTAAGGTCAAAACTCAAGAATTTCTTCAAGCACCTTCAAGAACTAAAAACCCAAGGTATGTTAGGTGTTCATCTATGGGTTCCTTTTACCCATAGGTCTACGAATCCATTTTCAAAATACAAGATTGTTGAATTATGAACTTCCATGCTTGAATTGAATTGAAATTCATGTTCATGTTATTATTGGGTTTTAGTCCATGATTACATTACATGCTTTTATGAAATAATCATTGTATGTGTTAAATTACATGATCTTCATGATAAACCCTTCAATTTTTAAGTTGATTGATATAGCCATGATAACTATATGTTTTGATTATTATACAACCTAAGCATTCTCCCCATGTATTTGATAAAATGCCTATGTGAATGAAATAGTGCCATTAAACATGATAGCATGTATTCCCCATTCATGTATAAGTAGATGCATTACAAATGTTTGATTAAATTCCTCTATGAGTGAATTATGGACAAGTATACATTGTTATGATTTTCAAGTGTATATTATGCTTTATTTTTCATGCTATCAAGTCCTAGGGGTATTTAATACCCGATAATTTAGGGGTATTTAATACTCAATAATTTAGCTATGTACCTAGAGCCAATGTTAGTTACAGAATCTTAGTCATGTCATAATCAGTAGTACTCTCAGTCAGTTATAAAACTCAGTAGAACTCAGTTAGTTATCAACTCAGGAAAACACAGTAAGCTCAGTATCAGTCCAGTCCAGTTCAATGCACTCAGTTCAGTGTCTTTCAGTTGGAAGTAGGATTCAGCATAGAGTGAACCCAAGGATGGGGGCTCACCTGCCTGTAGAGGCTGTGATCTCTAAAAATAATCCTTGCATTCCAGAACTATGTAGCCAACATAGGTTGAGACATCAAACCCTCCAGTTGAGGTTTGATGAGGTATTTTAACCTGACAGATGAGGGTTCTACCATTCTCATTAGACTACCTACCAAATGAGGGTAACTCTTGAGTGTCTTTACCCGTAGTACGGTACTAATACCCTTCCAACTGGGGTCACAGCTTGTATCCCAACTAAGTTATCTTATCTTATTTGGGGTATGTCGGTTAGATGATTACCTCCCACAGTCTCAGTCTCAATCTTCAGAATAGAACTCAGTTCAGTTCTACAAAATCATGACTGTCAGATATAGTCAACCAGTATCAGTAAATCAGTTATCAGTAACTTTTGATATCAGTTACTCAGTTTCAGAATTCAGGGATTAGCTCTAGACAAGCTTAGTCATAGTATTTATTTATATGCACATTAGTACATACTCAGTATTTACAGAAATAGCAGTTATCTATGCACTCTTATATTCAATTACTCTATATCTTTCTGTCAGTTATTGTTCATACATACGAACCCTTGTATTTAGCCTTACCTCATTTATCATACCAGTACATTCCACGTACTGATGCATACTCTTTATTTGCGCTATGATTTCTCATATCATAGGTTCGAACGCTCGGGTTCCCGACCACGCATAGACAGATTCAGATTTAGCCAGCAATGTTAGAGTTAGTAGTGAGTCCTCATCTATCGAGGATATTTATTATTTCAATTTATTTGTAGATGCAATATTTCAGTAGATGGAGTTATTTGGGGGATTGCCCCATCAACTCCACATTCAGACAATTCAGTTTAGAGGCTTTTTATATTAGACTTTTAGACAGTATTCAGTTTTATAGGTTACTATTTTCAGTTGATATATTTTATCAGTATTTACAAATTTTGAACCTTATGGAATTTCAACCTATTTTCTATATTTATTTCAGTATTATTATTTAATGCTCACAACAGATATCAGTCATGGGTTAGCTTATGATCCTCTGGGATCGTAAGCTTCGTGTAGCATCTGGGGTATAGAATGGGGGCATTACAAAATTTATATTAGAGCCTAAGGTTCAACAGTGTCCTAGGAAGTCTGAAAACTATATCTAGTAGAGTCTTGTGCATGAGTGTATAGTGCGCCACACTTATGGATAGGAGGCTATGAGATGTTTTAGGAAGACTTTCCCTTCTTTTAGTATTCATGTCTTGCGAGTGAGCATGATCTCAAATTAAACTCTCAGTCTAATCTATTTCTTCCTTTCATTTATAGAACATGCTCCCAAAAGGACTAACAAAATAAGAATCGAAAATCAGTCAGCACCTTAACCCATTCAGGCAGATCCCCTGGACGAGCATATCTCTCATGTTGAATTTAGAGCTATATTTGCTACTCTAGCCAACTCTGTAGCAGCTCAAAATGAATGAACAACTGCTAATTTGGCTAATCCAGTGGCCAATACTGCTGCAGCCAGGATTTAGGACTTCACCCGAATGAATCCTTCCCAATTCTCAGGATATAAGCCAAAAGAATCCACAGAAGTTACTCGATCAAGTTCAGAAAGTCATAGGCATCATGGGAGTGACTTCTAAGTGAGAGTGCTGAATTAGCCACCTATCAGCTACAAGATGTAGCTCATACATGGTTTAAGTAGTGAAAGGTAGACAGGGGCACAAATGTAGAGCCTATAGAGTGGAAAGAATTTGCTACTACTTTTCTAGATAGATTCTTTCTCTTAGAGCTGAGAGAAACCAAGGTGTTAGAGTTCATCAATCTTAGGCAAGGCAGTATGAGTGTGAAAGAGTATTCCCTCAAGTTTACTCAGTTAGCCAGGTATGCTCTCCATGTAGTAGCAGACAGTAGGTTTAGAATGAGCAAGTTCATATCTGGGGTGTTAGATAGTGTGTTAAAGAGTGTAGGACATCGATGTTGATTAAAAAGATGGACATATCCAAGCTTATGGTCCATGCTCAGCAGATAAAAGAGGCTAAGACCAGAAAGATAAAGAGAGAGAGAGGCAAAACAAGTTAGCTAGAACAGATAGCTTCAATTTTAATTAGCCTAAGTTAGAGGGCGGTAACCGTTCCCAGTTTCATCCAAAATCTTCAGTTCCATCTTCGTCCTCAGCTAGTGCTCCAGTACCTAAGTTAAAAAATAGTAACAGGGATAGGGCACCAGGCTCTAAATCTCAGGGTAGTGTCGGCAGTGTTAGAATAAATCCTCTTTGTCAGACATATGGCAAAAACCACAAGGGTGTCTGCAGAGCTGGAAGTGATATTTGTTTTGGGTGTGGCAAGCCAGACCACAGAGTCAGAGATTGTCCTCAGTCAGGTTCTTAGGGTCAACATACTCGCTCTTCAGCTTAGTCAGGTCACCCAAATTAGCAGGGTGCCGCTTTCAGTGCCACCAGTGGGCAACGCCCAAACAAGCTTTATGCACTTTAGTCCAGACAAGATCAGGAAAATTCTCTTGATGTGGTCACTGGTATGTTATAGATCTTCTATTTACATATTTATATCTCGCTAGATCCAGGGGCTTCCTTATCTTTCATAACTCCTTACATAGCCATTAACTTCAGAGTCAGTCCAAAAATTCTAGTAGAGCCTTTCTCAGTTTCTACCCCTGTGGGTAAATCTATCATAGCCCGACGAGTATAAAGGAACTGTCCGATTATGATATCTCAACAAGTTACTTCAGCAGACCTTATAAAGTTAGAGATAGTAGATTTTGATGTCATTCTCGGCATATATTATCTCCACTCATGTTATACCTCAGTTGATTGTAGAAATAGAATAGTTCATTTTCAGTTTCCAAATGAACCATTCCTTGAATGGAGGGGTAGTACCACAGTGCTTAAGGGTCAATTTATTTCATACCTTAGAGCGAGAAAAATGATATCTAAGGGATGCGTCTACCATCTTATGTGAGTTAAAGACTCTAACTTAGAAACTCCCAGTCTTGAGTCAGTTCCAATAGTAAATAAATTCTCAGATGTGTTTCTTGAAGATCTTTCTGGAGTTTCTCCCGTTAGGGAAATAGACTTCAAAATAAACATTTTCTAGATACTCAACCCATATCTATTCTTCCATAAAGAATGGATCCAGTACAACTCAGAGAGTTAAAAGAATAGTTCAAAGATCTACTAGATAAGAGATTCATCAGACCCAACATATCCCCGTGGGCTGCACCAGTCTTATTCGTCCATAAGAAAGATGATTTTTTCAGATAGTGTATTAACTACCATCAATTGAACAAAGTCACAGTCAATTATAAATATTCACTTCCCAAAATCGATGACTTGTTTGACTAATTTCAGGGCGCCAGTTACTTTTCTAAGATAGACTTTAGATCAGGATATCATCAGTTTAAAGTCAGAGAGTGTGACATTCTAAAAATAAATTTTAGAACCCGGTATGGTCAGTTTGAGTTTCTAGTCATGTTCTTTGTCCTTAAAAATTCCCCAACAACTTTCATGGACTTAATGAATTGCGTGTTTAAACAGTACTTGGACATGTTAGCGATAGTCTTCATCGATGAAATTTTTGTCTATTCCCGTAGCGAGAATGATCACGCTGACACCTCAAAATTATACTTCAAACTCTCAGAACTCATTATTTGTACACCAAATTCAGTAAGTACAAAATTTTGGCTAAGGTCAGTAGTATTTCTTGGTTATATTATTTTCGGTGATGACATTAGAGTTGATCCTCAAAAGATCGAGACGGTGAGAAACTGGCCTAGACCCATCTCTCCGTTAGATATTCAGAGTTTCTTAGGTTTAGCTGGCTTATTACCATCGGTTTGTTGAAGGATTTTCATCTATTGCATCCCCCATGTCCAGATTGACTCAGAAAAAAGTCCAATTTCAGTGGTCAGATTCTTGCGAGAAGAGTTTTTAGGAGTTGAAGACTTGACTTACCTCACCCCTAGTTTGACTCTACCAGATGGTTCAGATGAGTTTGTTGTGTACTGTGATGCATACAGAGTAGGTTTGAGTTGTGTCCTTATGCAGAGAGGTAAGGTCATAGCCTACTTCTCTAGGTATCTTAAACCTCATGAGAATAATTATCTGACTCATGATCTCGAGTTAGCAGCTATAGTGGTTGCCTTAAATATTTAGAGGCATTACTTGTATGAGGTTCATGTCGATGTGTTCATAGATCACAAAAGCCTTTAGTATGCGTTCTCTTAGAAAGATTTAAATTTGTATCAGAGAAGGTGGTTAGAGTTATTAAAAGATTATGACATAAGTGTTCTGTATCATCCGGGCAAGACCAATGTAGTGGCTGTTGCTCTCAGTAGACTGTCTATGGGTAGTGTTGCTCATGTTCAGGATAGTGAGGAAAAGTTAGTTAAGAAAGTTCATCAGCTTTCCCGACTAGGTGTCTACTTAGTCGATTCAGCAGAAAGTAGTGTGTGGGTTCAGAACAGTGCGAATTAAGGAAAAACAAGATAGAGATCCCAGTCTTGTTAAATTGAAAGAGTCAATCAGAGATCAGAAAGTAGAGGTTTTCTCCTAAGTGGGAGATAGTGTATTGCGTTGCTAGGGTCGTTTATGTGTGCCGGGTGTAGATGACTTAAGGCAATAAATTCTTGCAGAAGTGCATGGTGCACGTTACTCTATTCATCCAAGGGCCACTAAGATGTACCGTGATCTGCGGGAGATCTATTAGTGGAGTGGGATAAAGAGGGATATTGCAGAGTTTGTAGCTAAATACTCTACATGTCAGCAAATTAAGATTGAGCACCAGAATCCTAGTGGGTCTATGTAGGAGTTCAGTATTCCCACATGGAAATGGGAAGAAGTAAACATGGACTTTGTGATGGGTTTTTCTCATACTTGTCGTCATCGTAATTCTATCTGGGTTATCATAGATAGGATGACTAAATCAGATCATTTCTTGAAAGTTCATACTTTCTATTTAGGCGAGGACTATGCCAAACTCTATATCAAAGAGTTGTTCAGGTTGCACGGAGTTCCAGTATCCATTATCTAAAATAGAGGTACTCAGTTTACCTCTTATTTCTAGAAAGTATTCCAAAAGGGTCTTGGTACCCAAGTTCATCTCAGTACAGCCTTCCACCCTCAGACAGATGGTCAAGCAGAAAGGACCATTTAGATTCTAGAAGATATGCTGAGAGCATGTGTTGTCAATTTTAAGGGTAGTTATGTAATACCCCGAGAAATTTTTCGTTGAAATTTTGTGCGTAAACATATTAGGTTCTATCTTCTAAAATAATTATAAATTTTTCATGTGGAATATCTTATATTATGACCCACCATTGCGTAGAGTATCGAATAAGCTTTCCAACGATATATGGATCATCCAAAACAGACACCTAAGCGACGAGTTATGAATATTCTGATCGAACTGTGAATAGTAAAATATGCAGGAAAAAGTACTGAGGCCTGGCGTATTTTTGATCCAACTTTAAATGATCATAACTCCTTGTACCTAATGATCTGGGTGATCTACTATACATCAACGGAAAGCTCTGCAAGTTCTTTTTCCAATGAAATTGGTTTCATCCAATTTGTCTATCGGAGCAAAAAGTTATGGTCGATCTACTTCAACCTATCAAATGCGAATTTTTGGGTCAACTTCAAATAATCATAACTCCTCTTACACAATGATCTGGGTGAGATACTATATATCAACAGAAATATATGAGGGTCCTCTTTCTAATGAAATTAGTTTCATCCAATTTGGATATCAGAGTATAACATTATGGTTGATCTACTTCAGACTATCAAAATAGTCTACCAAAGGACAGATTCGAGAATTATTTGATATTTAGGGGCGTTTTGGTCATTCCCCCTCACCAAAAATCCGTCCAAACCCTATATTAAGGCCTATTAGAAGCATTATATGTTATATTTCATCAAATTCCCTCAAAAAGAAAACGCTAAGCTCCTACATCCAACTTCAAGAACCTCCAAAGTTCACCATTAATTCTGCAAATTTATTCAAGATTCCAAGTTCCTAGTTCAAGAACTCCAAGAACCATCATTCAAAGGCACGATTAACATCTCAAAAATGAGTATCAATCTAAAGTTCATCATTCAAGGTATGTAGGGTTTTTTAACAAGAACTCTCTTTCGTTCTTGTGCCCAAAAGTAATTTTCTTTACAAAGGCATGGTTTTTCTTTGATTTTTACGAATTTGAAGCATGAACCCATATCTTATGATGATTATTATGAAATCTTGATATTTATGAAAAGATGAATTTATATGTGTGGAGATATAAAGCTTGAATCTTGAATGATATTTATCATGATTTTGATATTTGAGTCGTGAATCTCCATTGGAAATTGTGTTTTTTTTTGAGATAGTGTGTGTTATAAGCACGTTGATGTTAAATATTTGAGATATTTTAAATGATTTGATCTTTTGATCTTAATGGAGTTGTTTTGAACTCGAGTGTGAAAGAAATCCACAATGTGGTTGATTTTGATAGATGGGAAGCATGATGGCTCTCGATTTATATTTATATATTACTGAAATTATTTTGTTGTGGATTGTCTTTGAAATGATCTGAGCTAAGTCCGGGAGAAATATTTAGCACCAAGTGGGAGGTATAAAGTGACCTTACTTCCCTAGAACTACGTGCCCCCGTAGGAGTAAGCCTGAGGCTGATTTATATAGTGATCACTAGTTTGTGTGGATTTGATATCGATAGTCCCACTCCGATGGCAAGGATAGGACGGTTCTCCCCAACGTGGGTTGTACGTTGAACTCCATTTAGCTCACATGGTTTATGTCAGTTATACGATTTCCCAGTGTGTGTGTTTCCTTGTATCTATGGTGAATGGTGAAGTGATTTGAAAGTGGAATTGTGAAAGTTATTCTTTCGAAAGATTTAAATAATATTTACATTATTTAAATCTTTCGAAAGAATAACTTTCACAATTCCACTTTCAA